>NC_044346.1:4532307-4832307 GCF_007364275.1 Archocentrus centrarchus
CTGTGCAGTAGATGTGTCCTAATGTGGGGATGTTTTTCACCCTTTTGTTTAATTTGGTGTGTGAAGTTAAAAGAGAGAGAGAGACAAAAGAAAAGAGAAAAGAGGAGAAATTTATGTTCTCCTTTACATGTTGCTAAAGGCGACGCACAATGTATGAAAACATTCAGAAGAACATTTTCTGTGAGATCATTCGTGGCTGCGTCATTATCAGTTTGGGGAGTTCTTCTTGGCGTGCTCTCTTTTTCTGTCACAACACCCACATGTTGTTGTCGAGGCTGCTGTCTGTGCTCTGCTGCTGCTGCTTCCACTCGGATGGCTCTTACTATTGGTCATCAAAGAGCAACACTCCTCCCATCAGCAGACAATCAATGAGCCGCTCGGGCTGCAGCGCCGAGTCCTGACAGGTCCAGACAGGCTGCACGAACATGTGAAGACGCTTAAGCTTATAGGTCTACACAAGAGTGCAGCTATAAGCTCAAGTTATGTACAGTAATATTACTACAGCTACTGAGCCTGCTACTCCTACTACAGCTACTTCTAATGCAATGACTAAAAGTACAGCTATCCTACAGCCATGATTGCTGCTCCTACTCATGCTTCTGTAACAGCTGCAGCTACTGCTAATGCAGCAGTTCATGGCCTGCTATGGGGCAAAGGGGCAAAAATGAGCCACCCCCCTCCCCATCTCAAGCATCCATCCCATTAGGGGGTGGATGCTTGAGATGTCAGCCCAGATTCAGTCTTGTGTTACAGCTACACAGGGGGGATGGCATTTTTAGAGAGGGGTGCTTCTTCAAGTATCAGTGGAACATTAGATCTGATCCAGGACGTCCAGTTTGAGTAACAGGTCTGTAAACCTCAAAGTTTATCAGAGGCAATAAAACTCCACAGCAGTTCATAATTCTCAGAAAATTGATTTTTATGACTCGGGAAATTTGTCACAGCTGCATGTTTAATGCGTCACACTTGCTTTTGAGATTAACCTCTCATGAACTGGGTGATGGCTTCACTGTAAACCCAGATTTTGATTCGACTTAAAATACTGAGTTCATATTACTTAAAATTGCCTAGTATGTGAACATTGCTTGTTAATTCTGAGTAAGCTGAACTGTTTCATGTCCTTTTTTATTGTAATCGTGTTTTTAAGTCCAATCAACAGCTCCTACTGAAATAAACTGAGTTTATATTACTTAAATATCTGTGGTTTCACAACATTACTTGTTAATGCTGAGTAGACTGTACTTTTTGATGGTCTATCTTATTGTAATTATGTGTTTGAGTTCAAACAACTTAATATCATCAGGTTTTGCACCCACTAAAAATCTACTTGGTGGTTAGCAGTGCTGCCTCACAGCTGGAATGATACCTAAAAAGGTCTGGGTTCAATTCCACCTTGGCCCAGACTTCTTGCTATGTGGAGTTTGAAATAGTAGATATTTGGTGTTTTTGTTCCCCCTCTGTTTCTCTACTTGTACAGTTTTTTATTGTTCAATGGACAAATGTTATTTGTAAATGTTAATGTACTAGTTATCAGCAGGGCTGAGTTTGATCATGTTTGTTCATCTATAAATTTAAACAGACACAGCTCAAAATCATAAAAAATATCTTTGCGACAGGCAGCACAGTGGTGTGGTGGTTAGCACTGCTGCCTCACAATAGCTTTGCGATAATCTGGGTTTGATTCCACCTTCGCCCGGGATCTCCTGCTGTGCAGAGTTTGCATGTGAAGACATGCAGTTACTGAGTTAGGTTAACTGGTCACTCTAAGTTGCCCACAGGTGTAAACGGTTGGCTGTCTCTCTCTCCCTGCAACAGGCTAGCAACCTGTAGGTTATGTCAGCTGGGATGACATATGCCCCCACCCCCAAAAGAAAGATAGGGGATGAGGTTGGATGGAAAAATATATGTGATGATTGATTAAAGGACATAATTTAATTTGTCTGAACTATAAAAGATAAGTTTGGTCAATTAGAACATACAATTTAGTTCAATTGGTAATGGAGTAGTGCTTACTTAAAAAGCTGAGTTAAATAAATGGGTGGTGAATGATTGCTCAAACTAAGTATCCTCAGCTACTGAAACTCTGTTATTGGTACATTCAACTTAAATCTTTCATTCCATCCGAAAAGGGCCTCAAGTACATTGAACATAGTCCACTGCACTTATTCCACTGATGCTCATTACTTAAAAAATTTAAGGCAATGAGTTACCTTGGTTTTTTTTTAAAGTAGATTCAACTTATCTGGGTTTACAGTGTTCTTTATCTGAATCAGCGTATGGGTCAGAGAGTTGCATCAGTCTTATCTAGAACAGATTACATGATGTGGTCCATTAGTTTAAAGATCCCCTGCTGTAAATAAACTGCATTTTGATAACATTGTGTTTGCCCATGCTCTCTCTCTCGAGTTTTCCTGACAGCGGGGTGTCGAACTCAGTTTCTAAGGGCCGCAGTTTACTGACATGTTTTAATTTAATCAGAACTTCATGCCTCCTGTAGCCATTTCACATACAGGGTTCACATAAAGCCCTCCACCAGTCACTCAGCCTTTGTAGCATTTAGTCAAGCAAAATCACACACTCTCTGATTACAGTTCTACAAGTCGGCTGACCTGCAGCCAATCACAACAACCTGCTTCACGAGCCTGAAGATGAAAGCTACAGGGAGTGTGGGGCATTTAATGAAACCAAACACAGCACCATGTGTAAGCAAAGTCAGGAACCTTTCATTTTGTTGTTGCACATACAGTACCAGTCTGGTACTGTATGTGAACAAGTCTTAAAGAGCAAGCTCATACACAACAATGTGTTATATGGTAAAATTCATTAAAATATAAAAATGTAATGATCTTTGATCATGTAGTTTAGCTCCACCAGCACCTTCAGTTAGTGACCAGTTAAATCTGATAGCCAGATTAGTGCATATTATTTTCAGATGAGTTAATTTTGTGTCTTCTGCAACTTGGCATTGCTTCCAGGGACGGCATGGAGATACTTGATCAGCAATAAGAAAATAATAATACGGCCCACTTACGGCCTCAAAATATCCTTCTTTCCTTCTCATCCCTGTGATGTGTTCACGGTGCTGAATGGATGTGGTTGTGGTTCTGGATCTAGCTACAGAAGAAGGGCAAACACAAACACTGAATGTTTTTTGTTTTTTAGGTAACAGGTCATTTCAAATGTAATTATTCAAGCAGCTCGACAAATATTTCAAGCTTATAGTTCGGGCTGGATCAGGTGACCCTGAACCATCCCTTAGTTATGCTGCTATAGGCCTAGGCTGCTGGGGGGTTCCCATAATGCACTGTTTATTTTCATTCCCCTTATTAACTTTGTTTATACTCCACTCTGCATTTAATCATTAATTGTTATTAATCTCTGGCTCTCTTCCACAGCATGTCTTTTGTCCTGTCTCTCTCTCTCCCCTCAGTCCAACCAGTCGCGGCAGATAGCTGCCCCTCCCTGAGCCTGGTTCTGCTGGAGGTTTCTTCCTGTTAAAAGAGTTTTTCTTTTCCGCTGTCACCAAGTGCTTCCTCATAGGGGGTTGTTTCGACTGCTGGGTTTTCTCTGTATTATTGTAGGGTCTTTACCCACAATACAAAGTACCTTGAGGCGACTGTTTGTTGTGATTTGGTGCTATATAAATAAAATTGAATTGAATTGAATATCTCCAAATACACAAACTGTTTCTGTGCAGTTTGTCACAAAATGTGTCTGCCATCTTAATGTACAGTTACTGTAGTTATTAGGGAGGAAAAAAAAACAGCAAACAAACAAAAAAAACATGTTCATGTGAGACACTGATAGATGGACAAAGATGGACAAAAGAGGACGGGAGAGGAAGATGAGCGATTATTGAATATAAGGTAAGGTAGGAACTGCTCAGCAATTTACTTTTCATAAACTAGGAATTTAAATCATCTGTTTTAATTCATTTGAAAGTTTTTAACCAGATTATGGATCCATCCATGAATGTTGCTGCAGAACAAACTGAAGTGTACTAATTTTGCATTATGCAAACTTTGCTAGAAAACACTGTAGACCTACTAAGCTGTTTGGTACAGTGTAATGGAGACTAAACTGGTTAGTTTGCACTGCTGTGGTGAAGTGTACAGTAATGCCCTGTGTTAGACTGGTGCACAGCAGGCTGTGGCGTCAATGTTTGGATACATCAAAGGTAGCAGACAGTTTATATTTAAGGTGATGATGCTGATACCAATACCAGGAGCTGAAAATCAGCCATATGGCTACTGAAGCATCTGCTTACATATATTTTTTATTCGGTTGGCTAAACCCATAAAAAGCAGCCTCACAAAACTAATTATTATGATACGCATTTGTAAATGATTATTTTCCCTACATTGCACTGCCACACACAGTATTAGGGTTCCCCCATCTTGAACCCAGCCCAGTCGTCTCTTCCACGACACTGGCAGCTCATAAAAATGAAATTTACCTTTACAGCTGCTTAACTTTGAGATTTGGCTCAAAGAAATATCATTTGCTGTAACTGCATATCTCTTCTCAGTTCAGTGACTTTCTGAAGCCTCTATTCCCAGTCTGACATATCTTTACTGATGTGTGTATTCAAAACGACTGCAAATTTTTATTTCTGATAACAGAGACAAGTGGATACATGGACCTCAGTGGGCCTTGACAAATGCTGGGGTGAAGCTTAACCGTACGACTGCAGACAATTTATCATTTGATGCTGCAGTTGAGAGGTAAGTTCTATCTATCCATCCATCCACCCATCCATCCATCTTCTTAACCACATATCCATTTCAGGGGACTGAAACCTGTCCCAGGAGTCACAGGGTGAGAAGTGGGGTACACCATAGAAAGGTTGTCAATCCATCACAAGAGTTAAGTATTCTTCTGGTTATATGGGATAACTTTGCATTGCACTGCAGCAGAATCTGATCTTGGTTCAAATTTTGGTCATGCTTTTTTTTTTTTTTTTCCTAGTCTTCTCTTTTTTTGGCGCCACGACTGCATCACTGGACTGGCTCAGAGCTCAGAGGGCTGCACTTTTTCACACTCGGCTGTGACATTTTGCAGCAAAATTAGCTCATGTCAGCGTGATGAAAACGATCAGTCCACTCGTAGGGGTGAAGTAATTCTGTGCTAATTTTTCATGTCGTGCTCAAATTGGGCAAACTTAAACACATGAATTTAAACTGTAGAACAACAGCGAGTCATCTCGACAGCACTGACCTTTGAGGGAAGGCTGGAGAGTTCACAATGGAGAAAGGGGTTGTAGCTTATTAGCTTTTTTTTTGCAGGATTTACTTTTATTTTCTCTCTGCAGCTCCAGAAAAGACGAACGGTTTGCAGAAAGCGATGAGACAGAAGTGTTACAAAACAGACAATAAGACACAATAACTTTCTAGCTCTTTTTCATCAAAGGTCAACACTGTTAGGCTAAAGTTAATTAAAGTTGGAGAGGGTTGGCCCCCAGCAGCAAATGCACTGAAACTGAATGATGTTGCAGCAAAACTGTGCTTTTAAAAAAAACATATTTTTAACTGCTAAACATCACCGGAGACCCCTGTGTGCTGATCTCGCAGCCTGTGGGAGTTCGTCTCTAATATGAGATATCCACCAATTGAAAAGATGACACCTACAAGCTTTAGTGAATAAGTGCTCTTGGGAGACTGCACACTGTCTCCTCAGTCTGTCAGTTCATGTAATGCTTACTGACGTCAGTGTAATAGATTTTGCAATGTGGATGTTTGCAAATGTCTTTTTAACTGGTTTCCCGTGTCCTGGGGTGGGAGACGGGATGAAGGCCAGCCAAGAGAACGGCTTCGGCTCGTCCATCAGCCCAAGATATCTAAATATTTATCCTGTGATCCACATTTATCCATTCACTGGTGCAGCTTTCTGGGTCTAAAAAGTGATGTTTCTGGGAAGATACACGAGTATAGGGTGTTTATCCAGTGCGACCCACTGAGATTTATCCTAAACTGTCACGGTTTACAATAACACACATAAATTGTGGTATGTGTGTGTGTGCGTGTGTGTGTGCGCCTCACTAAAAATCATTAGAATCATTAATTCGAGCTCTGTGCCAGCTGTGAAAATCAGGGCAGGAAAAGAGAATGAGTAACACTTTGACATCAGCTGATGTTCAGGTGTTACTGATAAAACTCAGCTCAGACCTGATTTTAAAAAAACTGCACAAAATCACAGTTACTGGGGAAACGTGAAAATTAAGTGGAGGCGGTTAGGTTAAAATCCACGTGGCAGATGAAACATAGAAATCCAACTCAAGGCACTTTAACAGAGCAAAGCCTTTAATTTGTTATTTTTGTTTTATTTTTTATTATAGGTTTTATTATAGGTTCAAAGTCTTTGTAAATAACTGCATTCTTTGCATTTATAATTCTTCGCACCATCCCAACTTTTTCATATGTTTTTTGCAGATTTAGAAGTTAAAAGCATATAAATGTATTTTCCATCTATAAAGTCCAGAGGAAATAATAACTATGGGGCTACCTGTTCACACAGTGCAAAATGATATGTGCCTTTCTCACCATCGATGAGCCATCAAAATGTGCACATCTCATACTAAACAAGTCCCTTACTTTGTCCCTCCACCTCTCGCCTACAGCCTGCCCCACTGTCCCTGCGGCATAGAAGGAGACACAGTGCAGGTTCACCCGGCTGAAGTGTGTGCTTTAATAAAAAGAAGAGGAAACTCAAATCCAGTGCTTGATTTGTAAATCGAGAGGTCGAGCGATATGGAGAGGGTGCTACTGCAGAGGGTCAGAGGAGAAAAAAATACTCAGCTGTTAAAACTAAACTGTCATGTTCATGTTTGCAAAGTTTAATGTAAAACTGTTACTTTGATTTCCTTAATAGGCTTCTGTTTTCACTTGAATCTACACTGTAAACACCAAAGGCTTCTGCACATCTGTTTTTCATGTAGAATCAGCTCATTTTTATTGTGTCTATGAAGCTGCAGTCACTTTGTTTCAAACACATGTTTATACTGGTAACCAGTCTGTATACTCTACCAGTCCCACACTCCTCATGGCTATAATTTCTGTCATGGTCACTGAGATTGTAATATTTGCTGCTGAAAAAAACTGCATAATAGAGAAGGCATTTTATCACACAGATAGGTCACTCTTTAGGGTTTCTTTAAAGCTGCGTAAAATCACACCATTCAATTATTTGACTTTTAATTTGCATGGCAACAGGTTGACAAACACAATATGCAATCATAATTACCAGGCTCATAATCATGAGTCTGGAAGACACAGGGATTAGTGCACTACAAAGTTGTACGTGTAGCCTGGAAGGAAGATTAATTAACTTGATGACTGCCAAAAAAAGAAAAAGAAAAAAAAGATTACAACCTGAAAACCAGTTTAACAGTTAAGCGGTTCAGTCTCCTGATTGGCAATTCCAAACTGCAAACACACACACACACATAGTCAAAAAGAGAGCAGCAAAATGCAGTGGAGGCTTTCACACTGAACTGAAGCTTTCAACTTGACCTAATTATTAAACAGCAAATGGTAGATGAACCTAATTTGATGAGAGTGGCTGTGTAAGCATGTTACATATGAAACACTGACGCTGGTACGCTGCTGTTCCAAGGTAAACATGCTCGGCCATGGCGCTGACCGCTTGTTGTGCTCATATGTCTGCTAACATATAAAAATTACATTGATGCGTTAATAATACTGAAAATTTGATTTTCATCAGAGGAAGTTTTTAATAACTTTGGCAAACTTTTCTTCTTAAGTCACCACGAGGTCCAAACTGTTACTCGTCCAATGCTCAGTTCATTCCCAAATATTGAAAGTCACCAGCCACTTCTTTAGGTACACCTGTTAAATGCAACATTAATGCAAATGTCTAATTAGTCGATCACATGGTAGTAATCCAATTCATTTAGGCATGTAGACATGTTCAAGACAACCTGCTGAAGTTCAAACTGAGCACGAGAAAAGAGGAAAAAATGGTGATTCAGGTGACTTTGAATGCGGCATGGTTGTTGGTGCCAGATGAGTTGGTCTGAACACTTCAGAAACCGCTGATCTGCTGGGATCTTCTTGCATTACCATCTCTATGGTCCAAAAAAAAAAGAGAACATATCCGGTGACAGGTCTCTGGGTGAAAATGTCTTGTTGATGCCAGAGGTCAGAGGAGAATGGCCAGACTGCTCTGAGTTGATAGGAAGAAAACAGTAAGTCAAAAACTGCTATTTGCAGTGACATTTGGATGGAATTTGGCATAAACAACATGAAAGTACCTTTATAACCGCAGTGTACTCATCTTCTGATGCACCATGTCACAAAACTCAAATCATCAGCCTGTTGAACACAACAACGAGTTCGCTGTACTACAATGGCCTCCACAGTCTCCAGATCTCAATCCAATCGAGCATCTGTGGGATGTGCTGGACAAACAAGTCTGATCCATGGAGGTCCCACCTCACAGCTTACAGGACTTAAAGGATCTGTTGTTAACATCTTGGTGCAGATACCACAGCACACCTTCAGGGCTCTGGTGGAGTCCATGCCTCAATGGGTCAGGGCTGTTTTGGCAGCAAAAAGGAGACCAGCACAATATTAGGCAGGTGGTGACAATGTTACACCTGAGTGGTGTATATCTTTTATCATCGCATTTATCATCCTTAGTGGGTTTTAGGGTGTGTTCCTTTGCAGCCTTCCAGGTGTAAAACATGCACTTCATAAAGCAGCTGGCACGTGGGGTGTCTGATGCTGCGACATCCCACACTGCCCACTGAATTTTGATTAATGCTGTTTATACCAATCAGTACAGTTATGTGAAGTGTGCCGTTATCTCCGTTTGCACGACCCGCAGGTGGAGCGTCACCGATGTAGAGATCAGAAACTCATCCCACATTCACACATCATCACCACACCATTTATCAAACTGAGGGAGCGAGCACGTTGGTCCAAATCTCTCCTCCTCCTATGTTTTTCATCCAAATACACTCATACACGGGTGACTGGCTGAGGGATTTGCAGAATGTGAGCTCGGTTTCAACCACCTCATTTGTCTTTTCATCTGCGCACACGCCTGATGTTGACCTTGGCTCGGACCAGACCTGCTGCCATGTGCCCGGAGTGTCCTCACTTGCAAAGACCTTCCTGTCCAACTTAAAAGATCCCCTTACATTTCAGAGCATTGATGCTGAAAAGGAACAACAGAGGGAGGAAAGGGATGGCAGGGGGTAAACTGAGACGAGAGACATGAAAAGACAACATTTTAGCTTGTAGGCCGCAGGGAATGACAACAAACACGGGGGGCTGGAGTGAAACAGGATCTGATCCAGAGGGAAGGCAGATGCACTGCTTTCTGTCAGTCAGCTTAATTAGGACCACCTCCTGCAGAAAGAAGGTTACTCAAAGTGGAGAGGTGCGACGCATAATACAGAGTGTTTACTTATGTAATTTATTTTTTATTATTTATTTTATATTTTGTAATGTTTTTGTTGGCCCTTGATTAGTTCTTTGTAACAAAATTTCCCACAACTCAAAGATCATGAAATGGGTTCAGAAAATAATGTTAAATACACAGTTTAAACACAGGAATTCAAAACACCATTTGCATCTGTTTAGTATGAATTGGTCTATGTCTTGGTTCAGCGTGTGCCAAATTATGTGCACAAAATCAAATTAAGATTTTTACTTTATATTGTAAACATCCAGAACACTAACAATATATCAGCCCCCCCCCACCACCACCACCACCACCACCACCACCACCACATCTTTACAACCCCACTTCCAAAGAAGTTGGGACACTGCTTAAAAGACATAATGCAATGATTTCCCAGAGACAACATATCACATGGTAACACTGACAAATTTTCCACCCATCTTCTTCTGCTTATCCTTTTCAGGGTCGCGGGGGTGGGTGGGGGTCATTTGGAATTAAACTGTAGTGAGAGCAGCACACAGTAATGTGTCATTTTTTTTTCCCTCTTGGTGTGTGGGTGGGGCTAAGAAGACCAACTGCTTTGCTTTTGAAAGCACTGTTTTCCTGTTTATTGTTGTTCAAAAATACGGGGGCTCCTGGGCCATATTTTTGTGGAAGACAGGCAGGTCAGGTTAGCACCCAGGAGGTTTTACTGCAGAGCCATATTCTTAGAATACGTGCAGAATGCAATTCAGCATTGTCTTGCTATAATAAGGAAGGTCTTGTGTGATAAAGACGTCCTCTGGCTGGCAGCTTGTGTATTTTTCCCTCAGATCATGACACCATATCACCCATGCAATGCGCACTAATACACCCCATATCAAATTTTGATTACATTTAAGGTTTTATGTTCAGGAATTCCTACAATTAATGATTCTAAGCCAGTCCAAATATTCGCACCCAATTTATAAAATGCATTTATAAAACATCTAAGGTGCTGAAAATGCAAGCTTTAATTTCCAGCAACTGCATTTAGCTTCTGAATTATGTCCTGTTATCAGGCCAGATGGTCCCACTCCTCTTTAACAAGGGGAGACTTGACAATGAAGGTTCCCAGAAAAAAACAACAAAAAAAAAAAAATCTGATTTTGATTTGTGAGACCACAGAGAAGATTCCCACTTTACCACAGTCCATCATAAATGAACTCTGAAGAGGCATTTGGATCATGTCTATATATGGTTTTTCTTCACATGGTTGCAGGGCCTTGACTCGGGGCATGAAAATGTCAAGCAGCTAAAAGTCTCGTATCAAGCAAGACTTGGAAAAGTTTGCTTTCAAAAACTGCAGCAACTGTTTTCCTCGGGTCCGAAATGTGAGCGGAGTGCTGTGAAAGAGGTGAGAAACTGATGAAAGAGAAGAGGCTGAGGAAAAGCAAGACCAGTAGACACGTTAATAGTCCAGCGCTTGGCGAGCCAGCACCAAGAGAAGACCCTGCTTCTGCGAGGAGCTGCCTTAGCGAGTTTATTTACAAGTCACAAATACAGGTGTCGCTTTAAAACAGCGTGCAAGCATTTCACATTAGTGTTGTCATTTGACAAACCAACAGTTCCTCCCCTCTGTTGCTCTCAGTCTTTGGGTTCCCAACTTTGAAACTTGAGAAACAATCCGGCAATCATTGTTAAATACTCAGATACATAAGGTGTCTCTGCTCTTAAAATAATAAAGTTTTTCCTTTTGGCTACCTTTCAGGTGAGGACTTTGGACACTACAAAAATCTGCATTTTTACAGCGCAGTTTAAATTTGTATCATTCAGCATACAAGTTAGCCTCATGTTTGGAGCTTTAATTATCTATATTTATATATATTATTACAATTTCTTTTAGTTTTATGGCTTCAAAAAAACATTAAATCTGTATCTCTGTAGTAGTTGTGCGTTGGCTGTTTGGCGGCTAACTGAAGGCATGTGTTTGTAGCTAAATCAGTTTGTTTATTTTTCAAAGCTGCTTTTGTTGTCCTGAATATGATTTAAAAAACTGAAGTGATAGAAAGCTGTGTGGTTTATTAATAATAATAATAATAATAATAATAAAAAAAACTTAAGTCAAATATGCCTGCTTTAAAATGAACACTCTTACCTTATTTGTACTCTCTGTAGTAAAAATATGGTTTTCCATATCGCCACATTTGCGCTAATGAGGGAAAGTTCCAAAATCCTACTGGTGACAACAGGAGCCCAGTCTCATGGATCCAATTAAAAGCCATACAGATGGGCTTGGAAAAAGCACTTTGCTAGTGCAAAGATACTGAAGTGACAATATAAAGCTATCATGAAGCAAAAAGAAAAGACTTTTTAAACAGTTACTGAGTGAATTCATACTTTTTTCTGCCCTGATTTAGTTCATGTTACTGTTTGGGTCTCAACAGTGTTGAGACCAAATAAGCTCAATCACAAATGTTCTCCATAAAACTGAACTTACACACACACGCGCGCGCACACACACACACACGCGCGCGCACACTGCACGTTCCACTCAAATGCTAACTCTTCAATCCAAAACCATGTTTGTCTCTGTTGGTGTCTCTGTTTTTCTGAAACAGAGACACTAACTTACAGGCTGTGTGACAAAGAGGGTTCAGTAAAATTCAGGTGATCCCACATTGAAAACATTTGTGTTGCTTGCTTTGAGCTGAGCCCTACTGTCTATTTGACAGCACTGATTCAGTAACTCCACATTGTGCAACAAGAGGAAGTAACAACATTGCACAGTGCCTCCTTTAAAAGGAACTCTGTGGACATTTGAAAACAGAGGAAACCTTTGATACAGAGGAATCAAACCTCTGCGTCTTAGACCTCCAAACACTCCTCTGCCCAAATGCCCTACAGAGTTTCTAAAGGCACTGAACTATGAAGCTTGTTTTAAAAGTTTCTCTAACCGCTAATTTTCCTTTAGGTTTTAGGACCACAAAAACTGCGATCCCCTGTGGTCAGAAGGTGTAATGGCAGTAGCACTTTCAACTCAACACCCAAACTGTGCAGTTAGGAGATGGGTCTTATCTAAGCCACAGTGCAGTTCTTCAGTAACTTCACAACTATGAGGTTTAACTTGCTGAAATTTAAGGCCATTCAAGCATTTTCCCATCAGTGTCGGACTTTTCATCCTTTCAGGGGTATGCATAAAATGTTACAGTTCATACAAAGTTCATTTGAAGCGAGTATATAAACACCCTTGAACGAAAGCTCAAAGTCAGCACTTCAACCTGAGTCATTTTTTACTACATACATAAGAGGGTGGAGGGAGTGGGGACAAATTGAGATTTAATTTTACTGTTAGCAGTGCTTCCCACACACAGATTATTTGAGCAGGCTGCCAGGCTTATCTGGTGACTCTAGCATTTTATTTATTCATTCATTTCCTGATGGTGTGAGAGAACGCCATAATGGCCCCTCGCTCTTAATTAGGAAGTTTATTTTCGGCTAACTAGCTAGTCCTAGCCCCTTCTGTCTCACGTTTGTCCCATCAGCTACCTTGTTGGCCAAGTTACCATTGTGCTGGTTATCAGTATCTTTCAGCTGCTTCTTCAGGGACACTCTCATCCCATGGATGGATGGATGGATGGATGGACGCCACTTTACTGGTTTTGGACTGCAGCTGTCGGCTCCAAAGACCAGTCAGGGCTGAGTTGGATTTTGTCCGCAAGATGAGAGACTCACTGGCGATGCAGCTGATGCACAATAATTTGTGACATGAATTACTGGACAAGTAAAATGGTATCATTTTATAACTCATTGTGTAAGTGTGACTCCTTTTGCGGTGTACACATCCTCTGCCACAAAGAGAATCTGCATCTGTGGGAAACACTGGTTAGCCACAACAAATGATTTCCTTTTTGGAAGCCAATGCTGGGAGTTTGTCGTGTTAAACACTAAGAAAAAAAAAAAAAAGTTGGAACCAGAACTTCCTGTTATTTCAAGGCAATCTTCTTACAGATGGACACTTTGTCAATCCCTAATCTAATGACAGACTAGTTATGTTTGTTGTAAATCTTACCACCTGCTTTGAACTACAACAGATATCATAACTGATATCAGTAAACAAGATTATTGATTTTCTGCTCAAAGAATCAGAAAGACCTTTTTTAACCTTCAGATGTTTAGAAACCAGCACCAATACTGGTGTTCACTATGGTGGAATAAACCTTTGAGATGCTGATAGCCAGTCGTGTTTCCAGGTGTTCATTTGTCCCCATCCCGATCCCCATGCAGCCGTCTCTCATGCTGCCGCTTGGTGATGATGTATTTGAAGAACTCGTAGACGGACCAGCTGATGGCAGTAGAGGGCATCTGGTAGATGACGCGGGCTTGGACGCCCTTAAAAAAGGCTGGAATGCCTCCCATCCTGTACACCATCCGAAAAGCCTCACCCAGGCCAGAGATGTGGCGGCTGCCGGGGGCCGATGCAACTGCTCCAGCTGCCGTTGCTGCCTCCGCCTGGATCATATGCACAGCCTGAGCCTCCTGCGTGTTAAGCAGGGTCTTGCAGACGTCGAGGGGGCTAGTGGCAGCTGCAGCCAGGGCTCCAGCAAGAGCACCGGATACAACGTGGGAGGAAGGGTTGTATTGTCTGTGGGGGTTGAGGAGCTCCTGGAGGTACTCGTAGGTCATGAAGTGCAGCGCCTGGAAGGGCACGTTCATCGTCAGCTGGGTGGTGTAGCTGCGGTAGAAAGCAGCTGGGCCCTCGTGTCTCAGCAGAGAGCCCACACAGTCCAACACACCACGATAAGGTGAGTTAAACATCTGCATACGCTGCTTCACAACTAAAAGAAAAGACAGGAAACAGCTTCCTAATTAATCACATTCAGTAAAACCTGATCAAGCACAAGTTTTCTATGATGTATGACCATCTCCTATCACATTCTGCACAGAATTGCAAAAATATGTTTACCTTCTCAAGTAAACGCACATCTCAATGTAACTGTCATTACCAGACTGATGTTGTAAAAGCTATTTTGTGCGCAGCTCTGCCTCTAGTACAGCTGAGCCTGTAGCTCCACCAAGTGTCCTAATTACGGAAACACTGCACGTCTGTAACAGTCTGAAGTAGGTTGAGCTTCTTTAAATAGGCCAACACTAAATCTTTACTGTGCAGAATGTACCACATGTGACTGCATGCACATCACGTGAGCTGACGTAAGCAGAGAAGAGAAGGTGGCGGTTTTACCTTCCGCTGGGTTCATGATGGCATCGTGCAGCAGTGTGGCCACGCAGCCTGCCACTCCTGCACAACACAGACAAAAAAAATGAATAAGAATAAAGTTAAAGGTGCAACCACAACAGCCTCCCATCCTAGAAGCAAGGTAAAACACTTGCATCCCCGGGTATCATTTTCTTTCAAAAATTGTGATGAAACTGTCAGTAAACACAGTCAGGGTCACTTCCTTCTATCAATTTCTACTGTATTCATTTTCTATTCTATTCAAAAGGTCGAAGGGGAAGAAAAAAAACAAAAAAAAATGAAAATATAATCAAACTTCAGCACCATTAATACAACGTAAAGGTTTGCTGGTTGTGAGGCATCTTACCATTTGCAAAGTGGCTGTTGGTGCCGGGATGAATAGCGTCACTGAGTGAGAACTTGATCTTCTCGTAGCAAGCGAAGTAGAGAGCGTGGGCAGGCCCCGCGCCCACCGCCAGCACGTTCACGCCTCTGATCGGCCGCCACACCCCCTCCGTCTGCACAATCTGCCGCAGGGCGTCCATCACGTTCCTGTAGCGTGCGCCCGGCTCTGGGTGCAGGCTCTGCATGCGAGTCTGAGGTCATGTGGGAAAACACAAACAATACTGAATTAGACAATAATCCAAATAATCTTTATATAAAATTTTACCATGGGCTCAAGATTAATTCTGTCCAGGGTTTTTTGAAACAGTGAACTTTTTTTAAATTAATATTACAATAAGAACAAAACAAACTGTATCACACCTTTTATAGTTCCTGGTGGGCATAAGAAGAATTAAGTAGAATTTTTAAAATCAACACAAACTTGTGGCTGTTAGCGTTAACCCCACTATATATTATAAACACTATATACACTGGACATTGTGATATCTTTAGAATAAAGTACCCCCACCCCACCCCCACAGAGGTACAGAGTTCCTGAACAGCTAATTTCTGATAGATGGAGCAGTAGAAAGGCTTTGATGCAAATGATCAACTTTAGGTTTGTGTTCACTAAACAGTGTGCCTATTCTGTGTGTGTTTCTTATTGTAACACTTTGTACTGTCTGGTTTCATGCTGCAGTTCTCGATTCAACCTTTAAAAGAGGTTCTTGCATTTTGACAATTGCACTTTTTTTTTTTAAGTGTTGCAGCTGCAAGTGATGACAGTATAGGAAGCCTGTGGTAAGAAAAAAAATTTAACTCCTATTATAGTAAAGAATCGAGACAAAATGATCACAGATGACAAAGACAGGGAGCAGTTTCACTGCTGTATGTGTCATTTTGAACGCTTTTTCACTGGAAATCATCCAGTGTTTAAGTGCATAATATTGCACAAAATGTGACT
The DNA here is from genome assembly GCF_007364275.1 of Archocentrus centrarchus. Taxonomy (NCBI): domain Eukaryota; kingdom Metazoa; phylum Chordata; class Actinopteri; order Cichliformes; family Cichlidae; genus Archocentrus; species Archocentrus centrarchus. Next base: position 4,548,276 of record NC_044346.1, read on the forward strand.
AAATTAGAGTCATTAACCATAAACAAGAACTGAGTGCCAGGACACAGAGCCAGACAAAACAGTCTACCATTGGCTTTGCTCATACATAAGCAGTACAGTTCATTGGACAACAAACGCTAATGAATCATGCATGGCTGATCAAAGTAACAGACTACCAGAGCAAAAAGAAAGATTCTTAAACTCCAAAAGATGTCGGTGTCACAATCCCTAAAACTTTCCCAGCTGATTACAGCTGATTTACAAGAACAGCCGGGAACATAGCCTTCTCCTGGCAAAATGTTTACTTGGACTTTCCGGGTTCGTGCTTCTGGGAAATGATAACTCACATGGAATGTGCTCAGTCATCCACAATGTGAGCAAGACTGCAGTTTTCTTTTTGTTTTTGTTTTTTTTAAAGAGCATCCATGTTCCCAGCACTGAGACTGGATTCAGGTTTGGTGGGTGCCAAAATCTTTTATATGCAGGAATAACCCTGCACTTACTTTGAAAGCTTAGATGCTGCTAATCAGCTTATTCTAAAATGGGCTTTCATCATGTTTAAGCAAGCCCTGGATCATAAAGCTAAAAACAGGGTCTAAGGGAAAAAAATTGGAATGCATTTAAACTAGACGCTGTAATGGTCAGAAAACCAGGAAGTAAAAGAGCAACTTGAACATCTTAGTGTAAACATTTATCCCTCATGAAGAAAGATGTATTCAGGGTGCACTGAGCACACATTACGGTCATTCTGAGTTCAAACTTTCAACTTTTCATAATTTCTACCAAAAACAGATTCGTGACATTATGCTTTCTGCCTGCCTTCAAGCAATGAGGAAACAAGACACTGAAAACAGTGGAAAGAATGAATTGAAGCATAATTGTCAGTGTTACATAAAGATGTTGATCAGCTGCATGTGATGCCAGCAGGAAACTGATTATGAAAATAAAAACGCATTGGCATGAAAGGAATTTGTCTTTTACAATAAATTAAATCCAAACTGACTTCCTTCAGAAGAAAGACTTTCAACCACAAAGTTTTGTTATGCACTTCCTCCTCTTACTTCAGCAAGAGACAGTCTTGAGACAAGTAAGGGGAAAAAGGCTTTAAAATCTCTTAATGTCTTCTTTATAGATATAGACAGGATTCTACAGCAGCTGATTGCATCTTTAAACACTTAGTGAATAAGAATTTGAAATAACCACACATTTGTGAGTCATGGTTTGACTCTGATGCAAAACCTTGTAATGAAAACTGTTTCTAAAAACAAGAGGACGATCAAGTTTGAGGTTGTTTTTCCTAAATCTTCAACTTGGAATTTATGATGAATGAGAGCTTTGTTTGACTGACCTTTGCTACAAGAAACCACAGAATTGCTGCTTCTTTATCTCCTGATACTAAATACATTTGACTAGTCAGTTCTCATCCTAACATGTACTCAGCTGAACGTTTCCCGTTAAAGCACGGTGAATACTAGAATGTGCTGAATCTTTGCAACTGTTTGCACTGAGCACAGATATTGATATGACAGGAAGACGTGGTTGGGTAATCCTAAAATTACCCAGTTATGGCATTCACAGAAGCAAAAGGTGTTGTAAAGTGTAGTGTGGTGCCACACCTCCCTCCGTCCGCTTCATTTAACCAGTGTGTTGACTTTTGGTCTAGTGCCGAATGACCCATTTGAGTTGCTCAACTGCTACACATTGGACTTTCACCATGGCTCTTGGACAATTTCTCCACAGTAAAGAATCAGTGATGCAGCCTACAACCATAAACGTAGCTCCGACTAATGTAAAGGAATCGAGGAAACGACTGTCCCCAGTGTCACTTTTTCTTCTCCCTCTGTGTTCATTTCTTTGGTATTAGACTTTGACAATCTGTAAACTTAAAGATAATCCTCAAATCTCAGCTGTTTCCTTTTTTCGGGCTCATTTTTACCAGTACCATCTATAATTATTTACACCACAGAGCAATAGGAGGCTTTGGGCATAGCCACACAAATGGCCATGGGGTTAAGTGATGTGTGTCTTCAGTTCACTGAATCTGACCTGTGTAAAGGTGCAGCAAAGTGTAATATCTGCGATTCCACTTCAGATCGAAAAAGCTACAAGATAAATAAAGAAATAAAAATACGGGTTTATAAACCTGTCCATACAGGATGCATGCTTGCTAGAAACTTGACCTAACCGGCAAGTTAACAAAGCGGCAACTCAGTGAGCAACTATCAAGCCTAACAGATCACTTATCCAGCCAAATAGAAGCTGGGTGAAGATTAACATACACACTAATATTGAGCTTTTCATTGCAGCCAAGTGAGCACCTTGTGTTTTGTAGTTTTACGTTTATGTAACGTTAGTTGGTTAACTGACCTCTGTTAGCAAGGTTACCCCCGTTAGCTTGTAAGCTAGCGACAATCGAGCTCAGGCTTGTAAAGAGGCCTGCGTCAGGCTCAGCTTTGTGCAACCAGTTGCTGCGCTCAAAGATGGACAAACAGGGCCCGACACAGTTTAAAACTCGCAGTCTATTATATGCCATTGCTCTTATACCTTGACGCAGTCGATGGGATACATAAGGCAGTGCTCCATGATTCCAGCCACGGCACCAGCTAGCATGTGTGTGCTGGTGGCCATTCCTTGAGGTAGTCCCTCATAGTCTATTTCTGTCTCGAGAGAAGTCGAAATGTCCGAAGTACTGCGATGCGACACCGGTGCAAAGTCCTGTTCTCCTGTCATTCTGGGTGAGATATGAAATCCTCCCGTGGTTCCCAGCAGTCTGCCGCCCAGCCATCGAATCTCTGCCCCGGCTGCAGCGCCACCGACCCGGCTGTCGACGCCCGCTGCTTCCACGGACGTTCGCCGGGACATGAAACCGTCCGCTTCCATTCAGATAAATCACGTTAGCCCTTCAGGCACGGTCAGATCGGCAAACCCAACGACCTGCCCGTTGAAGCGTTCTTCCCGGTAGCCTGTGAATACAGACCGGGAACAGAAAGTGCGCGGCAGCCAGCTGCACAGAGACCGGGAACAGGGAGGAAGCACGGGTGGGATCTTGGTTGGCTGTCAGTGTGCCGCAGCAATAGATGAATTTGACTCGCTAGGTTAGCTGTCAGTCAGGGACAACTCGCTTCAATTAGCCAATTTGGTCTGGGCGGATGGGAAAGTGGGCGGAGTTTAAACCTCGTCTTTCGTAACATCTCGTTATGAAACGAGCGTGGGCCTACGGCAATGGGACATCCCAAAGTGTTAAGCATAAAGTTTGTATAAAACTTGAACTACACCCAAAGTTAGGGCATGTGGGCAATTCAGTTAATATTCTTTAATTACAAGTAGAGTGTATTAATGTTTTTTCAACATCACAAAGTTAACTGTCTTGTGATAATTTCTCTTTTTTGTCTCGAGGAAACACAATACCAACTCATCAAAATAAAAGATTATCTATTATTATTATTATTTCAACTTCTGTAAAAAAAAGAATTTCCCAGATTTGAAATAAATAAATTATTTCCCATCTCATCGTTGTGTCGTTCGCGTGCTTAGTACTGATTATTCCCACAGTACTTGAAGGTAGCATAGTAAACGCCCGGCTTTCGTGATGATGACGTAGCCAAATGGGCTAACCGGAAATTTTGTTGGAAATTTCGGTCATTTCCTTTTCTACTCGTCGCGGTCTCTAAACTAATCTACCGATAAAACAGTAAGAGAAGAAAGCGTTTTATCATCTTTTCTGTCGAAGAACAAACAAGTATTATTAATGTACGTTATTGCTATGGCGGAGAGGAGCCTTCTGTAAGTACGTATAAGAGCGACTGATAGCATACGGGTGCTGATGGTTATCAGTAGTGCGTAAACGTAGCCGGTTTGTAACTGAACAGTTATTATCAGTGATAGCAACATCTGTAGCCAACGTAGATACTGTATAAAGATGTTTTCCCCCCTGTTACTTGGTTTCAGTTACAGTTACTGTGTTTTATGTAACGGTTTTAGCTTATATAACGGGGAGGTAGGCTTGTTAAATTGGGCTGTGAAAAAAAGCAAAGGTTGTGCTAAAATGGAGCTCCCCTGTTTTACAGGAATGTCTCACAAATACAGAACGGGAGTTAAAAATATCACAGATTTGAAGCACAGTATGCTTATTGCTCAGACAAGTTAGAATAACTGGTTAATTTGTAAGTCAAACAAATAAATTATATTATTTTATTTCTAGAATTTTGGGTTGTAGTAAATAAAACTCAACAGTGTAGAGACTGCCTGCTGATTGGAATAAAGAATTTATTGTGTGGTACAAGTTTTATTAAGTTGGGGAAAATAATGTGTTATTTTCATCCAGCATTAACTGCAGAATAAACAGCATGGCGCTGTTTAAATGGCTGAGCCTTTTTTTTCCTTCTCATTCCCTTACAGCAGAAGAAAAGTCTAAACCCTTGACAACAGCATAAACAGCCTGCAGCCGCCATGAGGTGACAATTGTGACATTTTGTACCTTTGCTGACGTGGACACATGGCAAGGTAAGAAACTGATAACAGCTTCTGCTATGAGAATATTCCCGTGAAGCCCTGATGTTTGGCACTCTGACCTTTTTTTTTTTTTTACAGCCATGGGAAAACACAGGCGTTACTAATCACAATAATAAGGGCTTGGTGCATAACAGAACAGATCTTTAATGTAATTCAGTGTTTTTCTTTTTTTTCCCCTACATTGTAAATTAACACTGAAGTCATCCAGACTATGAAGGAACACTTAAGGAATCATGTAGTAAACTTCAAAGTGTTAAACAAACCAAAATATGTTTTAGATTTTAGATTCTTCAAAGTCGGCTCCTTTTGCTTTGATTACAGCTTTGTGCACTCTTGGCTTTCTCTCAATCGGCTTCATGAGGTAATCACCTGAAATGGTTTCCCAACAGTCTTGAAGGAGTTCCCAGAGGTGCTGAGCACTTGTTGGCTGCTTTTCCTTCACTCTGCTGTCCAACTCATCCCAAACCATCTCAGTTGGGTTTAGATCAGGTGATTGTGGAGGCCAGGTCATCTGACACAACACCCCATCAGCCTCTTTCTTGGTCAAACAGCCCTAACATAGCCTGGAGGTGTGTTTGGGGTCATTGTCCTGTTGAAAAACAAATGATGGTCTCACTAAGCGCACACCAGTTGGGATGGCATGTCGCTGCAGAATGCTGTGGTAGCCATGCTGGTTTAGTGCGCCTTGGATTTTGAATAAATCACCACCAGTGTCACCAGCAAAGCACCCCCATACCATCACACTTCCTCCTCCGTACTTCACGGTGGGAACTACACATGTAGGAACCATCCGCTCACCTTTTCTGTGTCTTATCCTGTGCAACAGAGGAAACTCTTGGTCTTCCTTTCCTGTGGCGGTCCTGATGAGAACCAGTTTCATCATAACGTCTGATGGTCTCTGCGACTGCACTTGAGGATATTTTCATAGTTCTTGAAATTTTTTCAGATTGGCTGACCTTCATTTCTTAAAGTAATGATGGACAGTCGTTTTTCTTTACTTAGTTGAGTAGTTCTTGCCATAATATGGATCAGAACATTACTCAAATAGGGCTATTCACTGTATACCAACTCTACCTCTTCACAACACAAATGTTGGTCTCAAACACATTAAGAGGGCAAGAACTTCAAGAAATTAACTCTTGACAGGCGCAGCTGTTACTGAAAGACATTCCAGGAGACTGCTTCATAAAGCTGACTGAGAAAATCCAAAGCTGTTATCAAAGTAAGAGGTGCTTACTTTGAAGAATATAAAATATAAAACATATTCTGGTTTGTTTAACACTTTTTTGTCTATTAAATAATTCCATATGTACTTCTTCATAGTTTGGATGGCTTTAGTATTAATCTACAATGCAGACAATTTTTAAATAATGAAAAACCACTGAATTAAAAGGTGAGTCCAAACTTTTGACTGGTACCCTATATAACAGCATCTGCTGTGTTTTCTTCTTCCATAGGATCACTTTGTCCTGCCTGCCAGCCTCCTGGTACTGCAGTGTGTCCCTGCTGTCTCTGGGCTGCGCCCCAAGACAGAGGCTTCTTCTCCTGCTGCTGCTGCTCATCACGTCTGCCTTCCTCCTTCTGGAAACCTACCAAAGGCAGCTCTGGGGCACACGGCGACGGCCCCAAGTTAACAAGTGAGTGGACAGATATAGAAATGAAACAAGGTTGACAAAGTGGGGGTCTTACAAATCTGAAAGCTTTTGGTAACATATTTTCCACTTATATTCCACTCTGATATTTTTTCTTGTTAGAAATTTTCATTTCTAAAGTTCTAAAAGCCAAATATTTTCCAGTCAATGCTGTAGAAGCTAAGCATGGTTCTTAGGAATCAGCACAGTGACGCAGCATGAAAACACTGGTAATCGAGCATGTCAGGTTACAGGATGGTGAGGAGATGTGCCAAAACATGCCTTAAATGTAGGTGCATTTCATAATCAGCCACCATTAATCTAATAATGCAAGTCGTCCTCTCTTTCAAGCATGCTGGAGTGGAAAGCTAATGTAAACAGCTTTGTGAGCGCTGTTCAAAGCACTCAGTATGTGGGACTGACTGCAGGTGTTCTCTCCGGTAAACAAGGGAAGCTCTCAAAATACAGATAATTTATAAAAAAAAATATAAATGCACTCTGTGGTTTCTTTGTATGAATATTTAGAACATTTGGTTCAAATAGATTAAAGGAAAGAGCATGCTGGTGGAGCTAAAAAAAGACAGAAATAGTCTGTGTTTTAAGATAAATAGACTGGTTCTCATGTAGCGCTTTTAGTAGAGCGCTCAAAGTGCTTCATACAACATGCCTCATTCAGCCATTCATACACGCACCCTTTTTCTACACCTAAGTGCTTTCTATCTAACATTCACACTCAAAATGAGTGCATTTGGGGTTCAGTATCTTGCCCACGGTTACTTTGGCATGTAGACTGTAGCAGCCAAGGATCAAACCACTAACCTTCCAATTAGTAGATGACCTGCTCTACCTCCTGATCTCCAGCCAACCCAAAAGAGCTTGACAGCTTTGTCTGGTACACAAATACTGTTTTCTGTGCAGGCGTATATTCTTCATCTCCTAATGTTTCTGTTGGCTCTCCTCCAGATACCTCTCCATCGCTGAGTCCATGGAGGCTACTGACATCCTCAACTCTGCTCTGAATTATGGCATCGTGGTTGACTGTGGCAGCAGCGGCTCTAGGGTCTTCGTGTACTACTGGCCCCCCCACAACGGGAACCCCCACACCCTACTGGACATCAGACAAATGAGGGACCGGGACCACAACACTGTCGTCAAAAAGATCAAACCTGGTGAGGAAGCAGGGCTCGCTCTCAGCCCAGTTTGTCGCAGTGTTTCTTTGTACCAGGTTCAAGCTTGCTGAGGACTCAGATCTCTGTATGCATGCACAACAGTGCAGTGCTATTTGATTAAGTAGTGAGGCACAGCAGTAACACGTGCACTTGCGTATAAAGATAGTTAAGTTGTTAAGACTTGAAAAGCACTGAATTAATGCTGGTTCATTACATCTTCGTCTCTGCCTGTCTGTCCATCTTCATCATCCTACATGTTCCTAACATCTCGCTGCTTTCCCTCTCGTGTCTCCTCTTTTCTCTCTCCGTGTAGGTTGCATGTTCTTTCTTATTCTCTGGTGTTGTAGATTAACACGCGAGTTAATAACCAGTTTTCTGAGCCGCTGATAATTTTAAGTATGCATTTAATCAGAGGGAAACCAGTTTGAGTTTTTCACAACACATTCCAGCAAATGTTTCACTATAAAAGCCTTTTTTTTTTAAGATATGAAAGGTTTCTGTATATTGAAATGCCAAAACATATACAGGAAATGATGAAGTTGTATAAATGATGTAATGCAATAACCTTAACAGAACAAATTCTACTCAATAAGGAGGGAGGAAAGACCGGTTATGCTCAGCAGTTGAGGTAAATAAAAGTGAGGCAGTATGAGATGAATTACAGTGTTGCTGTAAATGAATGAGCAATTAGAAGAAACATTGTTCCTAGTTTTGCTGAACTGTAACCGTTTTAGCCTTTTCATGTTTACTGGCTAATGTGCAGACCAGAAACAAAATGACTCGACTCGCTGTGCTGTTTAAAGGCAACCAGCTGCTGGCAACTTTTAGGGTGAAATGTTTTCTTGCATGTTACTCAGTGGATGAGTTGACATCTTGTATCAATCAGCACATCCTAAACGTGGAATATACTTCAGTGATGATTGAATTTCAGCCAGGTCTATACCTGAAATATATAAATACTCTGTTTTCTCGCTACAAGGATAAAAGAGTGTCGGAGCGTCTTTGCACCGGTGCTGCACATATACTCATATTTCCACCATCTCCGTATAAATAATGCTGTTCATTTGAGAATTGCAGGTTTATTATTTCTTGTGCGACATGAGAAAGAATGTGGAGCAGTTTTGTAGCAAAAGCTCAAGACAAAAGTAGCAATTCTGTGTTAATTAATTTCATTTCAGTACTTTAATCATATAAAACCCCAACTTGTACGAGAGAGATGAAAATCTGTGGCGATCAAGAATCACCACTTCTACAGAGATGTGATCAAACTCAGTCATAAGCCTGGTGGAAGGGTCCGTCTCATGTTTTTTGTTTGTTTGTTTTTTTTCTTTTGTTTGTTCTTTTGTTTTCGTGAACTGACTCGAATGGTGCCACTGAGGCAGATGAGAGGATGACTGTCTGCCCTTTGGCTCAAAGCCAAAAAAGTGAAAGTCAGAGCCTGTGAGACTGGAGCTGATAAAGTGGGCTCACTGATATATTATGGGTCAAGTCATGTCAGTTGTATGGAACCTGCATTATAGGTCATAAGTACAAGGTTATGAGTCATTTTATGACCCAAATTAACCCCCGTCCAACCTTGTCTTATCTTGACAGCATCATATTTGTGTTCTACTTGTCTCTAGCTGTACTTTTATAACTAGCTGGAAATCTGTGAGTTTTGGTCTGTTTTTAATACCTGACTGTACTCTCTCTGTGTTTGTGTGTGTGTGTGTTCTCTCAGGCATCTCCACTCTGGCAAACAAACCAACACAGGCCAGTGATTACCTCTATCCTCTCCTCAGCTTTGCTGCTGCTCATGTCCCAAAGAACAAACACAAAGAAACGCCGCTCTACATCCTCTGTACTGCTGGCATGCGGCTGCTGCCTGAGAGGTAGACAGAACAGCACGCAACAACAACTTGTGCATCAGTTTTTAACCCAATGATTATTTTAAGGGAGACCTGTTGTGGTCGTTTCCGGGTCTACTGTGAATCATTTGGATTCTACTTGCCCAAATGATTAACAGTGGATGATTTATTGTTCAAAATAATATCGGTTTGTCCTGTAGTGTTAAGGCCCTTCAGTTCACCCTCTGTTGGAGACAAGCTGATATAGCCTCCCTCATTGTGAGGTCACCTTGCTGTTAGTCACCTTTCTTCCGAGTGGCTGCACCTTGTAAACAGAGGTTTGAACAGCGGGTGGTACAGCTCAGGCTGACCTGATTTGTTTAAAGCAGATCTGTTATTCTGCTCATTTCCAGCTTCATACTTTTATTCTTGGAGTCTTCTGAGCAGCTTTACATGATTCACAGTTCAAAATAAAGCTTATTTATGCTATACTGGGCCTTGTGCAGCTCCAGAGTTTATCCACTGTCTGCAACAAGCTGTTTTAGCTCCCCTCACCATGCCTTTAAGCCAATTGGTTGCCCTTTGCGCACAATTGAACAGCTGGTGGGTGTAGTTTCACCCAGAGAAGTGTGGCTGAGTTTATCCTATTTAAGATATCATCTCCATTCGTATCATTCGTCAGGAGTAAAAAAACAAAGAAAGAAACAGGCAGTTCGATCAGTCTGAAGCCTAAGCTTTGGCTCACAAGGATTACTTGTACATACGTTTAATATGAGCATCTGCCATTGTAAAAGGATAAATATGACAAAGTAAGGAAAGGTGAACAGAAAAAAGTGTATTTTGCACTGTGATTATTTTTTATCTGTAGAGTCTTGAAGTGGCGATACGATTTTCAAATCATGATTTAAGTCTTGCGTCTTTGATCTTCATGCACTCTCTGTTTATCTGAACTGTGTCTTTATAGTCTCAGTTTGGAAGAAAATTTGTTAAACTATTTAATTAGACTTTTCTGTTCTCTGATTCTCTGTGTATTGTTGTGTTGTGTTGTGTTGCGACTGGTTAAAACCTCCCACGTCTTGCCGTACCTCTCTGCATGTAGCCAGCAGGCAGACATTTTGGAGGACCTGGTCACTGATGTCCCCCTGGAGTTTGATTTCCTGTTTTCCCGTTCCCACGTTGAAGTCATCTCTGGGAAACAGGAAGGTGAGCTCCCAGGCTTGTTTACCCTCCTGATAGTGGCTTCAGTCCTTAAGTACAGAAAAAATGGAATTACAGAGTCTCTACATAAGGGGTCACACTTTAAATCTAACTGCTCTGCCTGTTTTTTTGTGTCTTCCTACTATGAAATGACACGTTCCTGTTACTTTAAAGGCGTGTATGCATGGATCGGCATTAACTTTGTCTTGGGACGCTTCGATCATGCTGACGAGGGTAAGTGTGAAGGAGCCATGATGTCAACCAAACTCACACTAATGTTTGTTACGTGTGTATTTTATCCAGAATCACTAAATGTTTGTTTGTTTTGGGGTTTTTTAGAGGATGCCACAGTTGAGGTGACAACAGGGTCTCAGAGCCAGCAGCCAATCAGCAGACGGCGCACAGTGGGCATCATGGATATGGGTGGAGCTTCACTACAAATTGCCTATGAGGTGCCCAGTGCCATCACCTTCAACTCACCTCAAGAAGTAAGGAAGTGCACTGAGACATCAGTCACTGCAACTGTAACAGCATGATTACTGGCCTGTCCTGCCTGTGTAATAGTCTGGAAGGCTGGTCTCATCTGCATTAGCGTAACACCTCAGTGTGGTTTTCAGGAGGAGGCAGGGAAGAGCGTCCTCGCAGAGTTTAATCTGGGCTGCGATGTTGAGCACACGCAGCACGTTTACCGAGTGTACGTCACCACGTTCCTGGGCTTTGGAGGAAACATGGCCAGGCAGCGCTACGAGGACCAGCTCTTCAACAGCACATTCACCAAGAACAGGTTACTCACACAAGTGTTTTATTTTAATGTTTGAAGTCCTGTGTGAAACACCTGAAAATATCTACCTTTTCCTTAAAGTTGGCATAGACAGCTGCACTGCCGCCTCTCCCCCCTGTGCCACTACATCCAGATCAAGTGCAGGAGTTCTCTCCACTGAGTGAATATTAATCTGACGTTCACTCTTCTTGTAACTTTATTCTTCTCTACCTCTTCACCCCCTTTGCCTCCTCCAACAATAGAGCCCTTCATTTTACCAGAGGTTCAAGGCGGTTCAGTGTCCAATATTTCAGCTATCTGAGGGCAGCTGCATTACAGCACTGTCCCTGCAGTCGAGTCTCATTTTTCCTGGGGACGGAGCAACGTACGGAAATTGATGTGTAGAGGCAGTTGGTGTTATTATTCTGTAGCTACTACATTATGAAATCAACATTTACTTTACATTTCATTTAATGTAACTACTTTAAAATTAAGTTAAAGCCAAAAAAAAAAAAAAAAACTTGCCTTTTTCCCGGTTATATTACCATAAGAGACCAGCGTCTGGATGATCGGTACCCTCTCGTCTCCTGTCATGCCATTCTGTTATCCAAAGTCAAATTAGTATTTCCCACAGCTGTGGCTGTTGTCTCTGTTTGCTTCTTGCTGCATTTTAGGTTTTGCTAAACTTTGTAAAAATACTGTCATTTTTCTGTCAGGTGTTATCAGAAACCTAAAAACAGCGCCCTCTACCTGCCACACAAACACACATCTTTGAAATCTAATCGGGGCATGTGATGTAAAATATAATGTACATGCAAGTCAGGACTGGAAACCTTTTAATATAATAATTATATTAATGACTTAATTTGACAATGCTGAGTCAGTCTTTTAAACATGTCATAACTGATCCAATATTTCATTCTAGTTCAGTGATTTCTCTAAATTGAAGACTCATGTTGTAACTTCTAAACCTCTTTCTCATGTTCTTTCAGTTTCATGCAGCTCAGTAATTAAAGTAAATGTAATTAAAAATGTTTTTTTTCCAGACTTCTAACCACACAGACAGGCCTGAGTGAGGACAAGCCTTACTTGGACCCCTGCCTGCCAGTCGGAGTGTCGGACACAGCAGTCCGGGACAATCACACGTTGCACCTGAGGGGTCAGGGCGACTGGGCCAAGTGTCAGGAGGCCGTGCGACCTTTCCTGGGCCTCCACAATGGCACCATGTCACCAGGAGGTGTCTATCAGGTACAGACCTTTATGATAGTACTAAGGTTTTGTACTGTATTCATAATTTCACACTGAAATCACTGCTCAGGGAACAGCTTTGCCTTTATTTTTCATAAAGTAGACACGCAAAGAAAAATTGTCATATAATATTTTTTCAGGCTCCCATCAACTTCAGCAACAGTGAGTTCTACGGTTTCTCCGAGTTTTACTACTGCATGGAGGACGTGCTGAGGATAGGAGGGCAGTACAACAGTGAGAAATTCTCCAGAGCTCTGATGGTACCAGACACACAGCACCAGTCACTCCATGAGACAAAGAGACAAGATTTTACCCTCTGCTGTTGGTTCAGTGAAAGTTCACGTGTTTGTTTTGGGTTATTTAACAGGACTACTGCTCCACCAAATGGTCGACACTGAAACAGCGTCTGGATGACCAGCTTTTCTCCCAGCAGGCAGACATCAGCAGACTGAAGTAAGTTCATTTTTCTGGCTGTCTTCATGCTGACACAAAGTATCTCCTACAGTAATATATAAATAAAGTGCATTTTTCATGTATTTTACATGAAAACGTGTGCATACACACACACACGGCTGTGGCATCCTTTGCGGATGTTTCAGTTCTATGTGTGAGTTTTTTCATAAGATCCTGTATAAAGTGAGATGGGAGATGCTCGCGCAGTCTAGATAGCTTGGTTAGTGTATTTGTAGTCCACTGCAGTATTAAATGGGATGCTAAATTTGCCTAGCCAAAAAAAAAAGAAAACAGGCTTAAACCTCCTGTCACCCAAAGCAGCTGCGCTCTCATATTCCATAAACTGTAATGTAAAAATTAGTGAATTATATAAAAATGTAATCTCTCATACAGTTGTCGTGAAGGAGATTATCAGCTATGGAGTCATTCGAGGAACTGCAGTTTTTGGCCACTTCTGTGTTTGCTGTTTTTTGGGGTTTTTTTGTTTGTTTTTAAGCACCTGTCAGCGCGCACCGCTCATAGGAGAGAAAGCAAAAGTATAAACAGACTCTGAGGTTTTTTTCCATGTAGGGTTTTTGACACAGGTATGCATATTTGTCTGTCAACAAACCAAATTTCTAAAACTGGACTTAAATCGCGTAAATTTCCAAATATTTAATATACACAAATATTTATTCAGTCTAGCGAACAGTAATAAAGTGCAGATTTTCAGGGTGATTTTTAAAAAAAAAAATTTTTTATGAGGCTCTCTTGGAACTTCTACCCGTGAACAGCAGTGGATTATTTCAGTAACACCAGGAGCCGCAGACACACCCAGACATTTTAGTCACTGCTGGGGACGGTCTAGACAAGAAACCAAAGCAAATAAATGTGAACTGCTCACTTGTTCTCAGTTCTTTACTTCACTAACTCCAAATTGCACACTTGAAGATCTCACAGCAAAGTCAGAATTCAGCCAAACTGCACAAGTACTAGATTTACTAAAACATACATTATAAAATTTCAAACATACACAGAAATTTAACATGTAACTCTTTATTATCTGTGAAATTACATCCCTAACATCTACTGTGGGTGGCAAATTTGCAAAAGTTATTCCCTTTTTTGCCTGCAGGTGGTGCACATTTGCATAGCTCTGTCTGCAGCTGTTAGTCTAAATGGCTGCTTTGTTTCTTCCTGCCCACAGATGCTGCAGGTTTGCCTTGAACCACTAGAGGTGTAGTGCTGGTCATTTACATGTGTCAGTTTGGCCCCCTCTGACCCATTACTGTGCTCTTTTTTTTTTTTTACTCCAGGTATCAGTGCTTCAAGTCAGCCTGGATGTATGAAGTGCTGCACTCAGGTTTCCGTTTCCCTACCGATTACCCGAACCTGAAAACAGCCCAACTGGTTTATGACAAGGAGGTCCAGTGGACTTTGGGGGCCATCCTGTACAAAACCCGTTTCCTGCCTCTCAGGTAACTGCAGGATGATATATCACACTTTTCCTGCAGCAACATTAGCTGGCTGTTAGTTTCACTCAGTGGCTCCTGTTGTCCCTGCAAATGTTTCAGAGGAATATTCAGTTGCTTGCTGTGAAAAACACAGTTTACATCTTTATTCTGTCATGGTCTAAAATCAGCTGGATGGCATGTACATTTTAGTTCATTACAGGACTGAAATGAAACTTGCAAAGTTAAACCAAATGAATTAAAGTGAATGAAGAAGCACACGGCATTATATGAATACAATGTTGATTACCTGAAATGTTTTCAAAACAAATCCCCTTTACATCCCCAAACAACTGAAGAAATCTTATTTTGAAAGTTACAACTTGACCCCCCCCCCCCCCCCCCCCCCACACACACACACACACACACACACACACCAGTTAAACAGAATGCTGTTCCTGCTGCTCTGCTCATTAGTAAGGATTTGTTTTGGATTAAACATGTGCTTCCTCTGCCCCGCGTGTTTCTCCAGGGACCTGCAGCAGGAAGCACTGCGGCAGAACCACCCCAGCTGGCTGCGCTCCTCTTTCGTCTACAACCACCACCTGTTCTCACTCTGCATCCTGGTGGTGGTGCTGGCCATCCTGCTCTACATCCTGCGCCTGCGGAGGATCCACCAGCGGGAGCAGCGGCAGGCCGAGGTCCTGAACCTCCTCTGGGTGGAAGAGGGCGAGGCCCTCCTCCCCTAAGAAATACATCTGGAACGGGAGGCTCCACACTGATCACATACAGGGTCTTATGTGTGCCTGACTGTGTCTGAAGAATGTGAGTATGGAGGACAGCTAAGGAAGGTGGAAATTACTCAGTGTGACTTGGTAGATTATGATGTAATAGGAGAGCAGACAAAAACATCACAGCATGGAGACAGTTTAATGAGCCCCGAAATCACACACCTCCCTGTATATCGTTTGATCGCACAGAGCCCGCCTCAGACTGGAAAGACGTACTCTGGGCTCTCTTTCCTCTCTTCACCACCACTTTGGATGACAAGAATCACCCCAGATTTACAGGATCAAACCATTCCTTTTTTTCCTACCATTCCTTCTAAGATCTTATTTCTAGGTTAAAGGCAGTGTGGACAGCTAACCTGGATGTGGTGTCATTGTTAATATTTCCACTGCTGGGTGAGGGAAAAACATGGCAGAGAAAATTTAGCTATATTGGTTCACTGAAGGCTTTCAAGATTGTTCAGCATCTTTTTAAGGAAAAGTCACCTAAAGGCAGCAGCGGGAAACATCAAAGTTTGCCCACAACTTCAGCTCTTAAAGGGGACCTAACGAGTTTTTTTTCCCCCTTGTTTTGTCATATGTGTACTGTTAAAATGGTCAGTGTTCACTTCAAATGTTTCAAATAATGAGGTCAGTAAGTGGGCAAGTAATCTCTGTGAGCCAAAAGCTCAGACTGATCTAAACACTCAGTTTAACCTTGGTGCTTTCTATCCTTGTATGATGTCAGTGAGAGGGGATAGCCCTAATATGGTCATCTCAGGCACATTACTCTGACTGTGGGGACAGAAGCCCCCATTGGCTTAAAGGGAAGGTGCTTCTCATTAGATAGTAAAGGAACTGAGGAGCTCCACCAAGGCCCAGTATAAGATAAATAAGGATTACTTTGAACTATGAATCATGCAGAGTTACTCTAATAGAGTCCATGAATACAAATTTAGAGCTTAAAATGAGCGTACTGGGTCCAGGCAGCCTGGGCTGTACTGTAAGATTAATGCGAGCATAGCTGAGAGTAGGCAGAAGTCAGTGTTGTTGTCTGCAGGCTGAATGAGTGCCAGATGTTTATATGGACCACCCATCATGAGAAATGGGTTGTGTACATATATGACTGGATGGTATATGGTGTGTGTCATTATAGAGCGACTTCCATTTTAACGCAAATCCTGTTTACGTGTTGTTTACATTTGAATCCAGATATTGCATAAACACATTAGAGAACGTGTTCTGGTCACCCGTTTCAGCGGCTGCTACAGATGAGAAGAACCAGGAAAAATCTGCCGGGTCATCAGAAGTTGCTATGCAGGCTTTTGTAGGCTTTCACACGCATGATTGGTCATCATTTCTTTTTGTCCAGATCCACCCCGTTGTTACCTTTCCTTTAACCTGACTGTGTTATCTGTGAAATGCCGTCCCTAACACGAACAAATGAGGAAAGCAAAGGTGAACAGGCTGCCTCCCACCTGAGGAGCTGTTTTTGTTTTAACCTAAATCTTACCCTCATGTTACAGCAGAAATGCTCACTACCCCAAACCTGACATGCCATTGCAAATTAGTGCAGGCTGATGTAACAGCGTGCTGTCGTCATTTCTCCACCACCAAAGATAGGGTTTCACCCACATCTCTGTTTGTCTCCATGGGAAGATTTCCTTGAAAGCAGTCCTGGAGACTGATGATGTCAGCTGCATCACTTTGGCCTCAGATTGCGCTTTGATACTTGAATGCCAGTGCTGGCCTGCCAAGACCCCCGTCCAGCGTAGATTCTAATCAGAGGGAAGCCAGGGCCAAGAGGCTTTTTAGCTGAAATAAGCAGGGAGGCCTAATCAGAGTCTGGATGGAGGCAGTGAAAACAGACAAAGCCCCTGGAGGCCTGATTTAAGCAGATTCTGTCTGTCTTTTGAATGCAATAACTCTGAGAAAGGGTTAAAAAAAAAACTTGTGCCTCAGGCCTAGATGGATACTGGACATGAAAAAAATGTACAGCACAGCTCTGTGTCAGTGTACCTAATATTAAGATGACTTTAAAGCCATTTTTTTTAATGAGAAGAGCGTAATCCAAACAAAAAGTTTATTCCATTTTGTGTCTACTGTATTTCATAGCTGCAAACTGAAGCCACTGTTTTGTTTTCTAGTGAGTCTTGGTGTAGTGATATGTGCTGACAGACTGACAGAGCTGTGCAGCAAACCATGAAGACAAAAATATGGTTCTGAACCGCACCTGGTGAAACTTCCTGAGAAGTTATATAATGCATAGTTCCTACAGCTGATTTTTTTTTAAATATCCAAATGGCTCAGAGTTTCTCATACTGGTTTCAGTCAGGTGGTATTTCATGATTCATCCAGCTGAATGATGATGACTCCATTGTTTTTAAAGAAAATGGTCCTTTGTAAGCTGTAAGTGGTGCTAATGGGAATGTTTTAAGAGAGAGTGAAGCTGTTTGAGGGCTTTGCATCATTTCAAAAAGCTCAATATGTTCTCTTGTTTTCCCTTTTGTGTTTGTCCTGACCTGGATGAGTTCTGACTTGTCTTCATCAAATCGTCATTGTTCATTTGGAACATTTCTCTCATCTGTATTTCACACGTTCGCACTCTTAAATTCCTAATCATTGAGACCTGAGTGCCAGCAGAGCCAGTTCTTATTCTAGCTTGTATTACCTTGTGTAAAGAAAAAAAAAAAATTTAAAACCAATTTCTGATCCATCCTGATGAGGATTTTAAGATTTCTGCTGCTTCTGTGATTTTTTGACTCCTGACAGAGGACCAGTCATTGACTGTCATTCCAGAGTTGGGCATTGTGCAATGTTGAACAGTAATTCACTGAAAGGGAAACTTGATTTTTTTATGTTCTTAATTGTGGTACTTTTAACATAAATGTGAACTGAAACTATCCCAATAAATGGTTCCTTTGTAATTCAAATGATTTGACTCTTGTCTGTGTATTGTGCCAGGTGTACCAACTGTAGGGGTGTTTAAGCAAAGCTGTAAACACTGGATATGAAAAAAAAAAAGCCCAAGTGCCAAAAACAAACTTGAGGCTGGCTGAAAAGGCCAGTCAATCCAATCAATTCCCAAAGACTGTATATAAAAGATGGACACAGCTATGTCGCTTCAGTCACTGTTTCTGGGCTCTACGTTTGAGGCCTCAGTATTAGCTTTGCTGCTACCGTGTTGACCTGCCCAACCTTGGAATAACATCAATTCACAGGGCATCAAACATCAAACCACACTGAACATGGACCACAGACAGCTAAGCAGAGCACTGCCTCAGGACATATAAAAACAAGTATTGACAAGCATGTTAAAGATAAATGCTACAAGACCTTCTCCAAGCAGCTTGATGTTCCCGTGTCTACAGCTGCACATTATCCAGAGGTTTTCAGGTCCATGGGACTGTAGCCAGCCACCCTGCATGTGGCCGAAGGAGGAAAATTAATACAATATTAATATGAATGGTAACCAAAGAGCACAGAACAACTTGTAAAGAGGTTAGAGGTGAACTCCACAGTCAAAGTACATCAGTGTCAGATGGCACCCTCCGTCACTGTTTGAGCCAAAGTGGACTTCATGGACGACTGAGGAGGACACCACTGTTGAAAACAAATCATAAAAAAGCAAGACTGGGATTTTCCAAAATGCATATTGAGAAGCCATGAAGCTTCTGGAAAAAAAAAAAAAAAAGACCTTTGGACAGATGAGACAAAACTGGAGCATTTTGGCAAAGCACATCAGCTCTGTGTTCACAGACACAAACATGAAATTTTATTTAGCAGGATGTCTGCGCAATGGCCAACTAAGCTTGCTGGCTTTACCTGTAGCACTCCGGACACTCACCTGAATACAGATAACCATGACCCTAAAGCTGAAGTCAAAACCTCAAAATGTAAGGAAAACACCCTGTGATAGATTCTCTGCAGTCAAACGATGAACCTCATCTTTTGTAAAAAAGCGAGGTCTTTTATAAAAAGTAATATAGAAACTGAATAATATCACAATCCATAATAAGCTGCTATGGAGTTTTCATTAATTTGATGTCTTAGTCCAATATAGATGACATATGAGCAAGAAATGGTGCCAGACCTTTAGGTGAAATTGTTTCTCATAAACTAAATATTCCCTACTTCACTTATGATTTTATACTGCCATGTGTTGACATTTTTATCCATAAATATGCCAGTAAGCTTCAGCTAAAGTGCAGCTGAACAATCTGACAAGCTTCTCTCAGTGAGTGAAGCAGGCTTTGAAGATTTCTGTTAGGCACCTTTTTCATCTTTAATACATTTACTTACATAATGGAAAGCCTAGTTTTCAGTGTGCCTGTTCTGGCTAGTGGTACTTGGATACTGAAACCACCACATCACAAAATTTGATACCAAATGGCATTTATTATATGAAAGATAGCACAAGCAGACTTATTAAGAAGCTTGTGTTAGTTAAAAAAAAAATTGTCTAAAACAATGCAAAAATAAAGACACAAAAGAATTTAGACATCCAAAAATGACTTTGGAACATAAATGCTAAAAAATAAACAATATTTTAGTTTGCTAAACTAATTGAGAACTAAGCCTGAAACAAAAAAAATAGCAACCTCTCTGAATGCACAAGTGCCAAAAAGTGCAGTTCCTCTAGTCGCCACTAGAGGCCACATGTAATGTGAGTCAAGTTAATATATTAAAATAACCAGCTTAGCTGCATTACCTTAAAAAACAAAACAAACAAACAAACAAAACAGTGGGTGATTTTTTCCCCCCCCTATAACTCATCCATGTAGATACTGGCAAAGCTGTTATGTTTGTGTCTTTACTACACGATAATCTCTGAGGCTGAAACATTAAACCGGCACGGTAGCGACAAAAGCTTCAAGTCCTCAAATATGGCCTGATCTGTGATACAGACCATCCAAAAAGTATGTGCTCCAGTTTTGGTGAGTAAAATTGTGTTACTTTGTACATTGTACCTGATAACTTAGCAGCTCCACCCTTTCATCCATATAAGTGAGTGGCATTCTGTTAGGGCAAGCAAGGAAAGCAGTACTTGCCCAGTAAAATCTAAAAATAGACATCAATTATAGGCAAACTGAAAGTGAGCACTCTCTTTGCATCTCAAACAGCTTTCTGGCCAACAAGCTTGTCTTTGCCTGTTTGCATCCATCCTTATGGCCATCGTGGCTGCAGTGGGCTATCGTCTCTGAAAGGAGGCTTAGCTGCTTACCTCTGCTTCCACTGAACGCTCTGGTGTTTGTTGTTCATCATGGGCACATCCGTGTTTCATTAATAGTGGCTTCAGCTTGTCAAGCCGAGCGTGCAGCAGTTTTTTCTGGTTATTTGTACATGCACATTGTGGATAAACCTCTGGTCTCACTGCTCTGAGATCAGTTATGATCTGCACTTTGTGTGGAAACAGAGCTACGAGCAAAGGAGCCTCTGGGATTTATCATCTTAACAGCTAAGTTTCTTCTTACCAACCACCAACATGAGCGATGTGAGAAACTTTTAATAACTCCTTTAGCATGTTAGCAAGGAAAGCTTTGACGATGAGGAGGGCATGTCATATCCTGCTATGTCCAATTTAATAAAACGGGCAAGTTGAACAGGTGCTTTGCTAATACACCATCTTCATTTCTCATTAATGTTTTTAATCCCCTGTAGATATTGACAGCTAATCATGTTACACGCTGTTCAAGTCTTTCAGCTGTGATTTTTAACAATTTTTTTATTAATATATTTAATATACTTCAAAACCAAGGTGGTAGGCTTGTTTTTCTGAGCTCTTTAAATGCTCATTGAAATATTGTAAGGACAGTATAAAGCACTTTGAGGTGACTGTTGCGATTTCCTAGTATATAAATTGAATTGAAAAGCTGTTTTCTCAGAGAAATATGGTCCTCACAGGACAGTCACTCCACAGCCATATGATTTTATAGCATATGCTGCATTACCGTAGATTAAATAGAATATAAGCCATATAAACCTGACATCTTTTACATGCAGACTATAGAATGACCACATCTTATCTTAAATCCAAATTTCCTGTTTGTCTGGAAGTCTTCCAGTTGCCTTTTTTCCACTCAGTCTTTCTATGTAGGTTGATTTGGACTGCTCGTTCTGGGCATCTCCTTTTGCAAATGTAATGGCTTTTTTTTTTTTTTTTTTTGGCTTATGAATAGCTCCCAGTGCATCACTGTCCCTTGCTGATTATATCTCCAATGCTTTGTGGGCAGGCATGTAGCTGGTTATTTCTGCTCATCTTTGAGGTGTTGCTGTTTATCTAATAGGTATATGAGCCAGTCTACTGCTGGTCTGTGTCTGCTTCATGTTCTCATGAAGAATAAAAAAAAAATCAATTTTAATAACTGCTGCTGTAACACCGTGAGACCTGCTGGGGGTGCTGTTCAGCATTTGAGAACTGTTCTGAGTCCCTAAAGGGGAATGCAGATCCTGACAAGGGACACCTTAAATTGATAACACTGTCACCTCTGTAGCACTGAGAAGCGGTAAAACTGCAATGTGAATTGTTTCCAAAAAAAAAAAAAAAAAAGATAAAAAAAATTGTGTGAGAAAGTTTTGCCAAAGGCATCATCACCACGTGCTTGTTTTCTAATCTGATACAGTGTATAAACAAAGAACACTCATGTCTTATTTTAAAAATATACTTTAATACAACAGCTGCATATAAATATTAAAATATACATTATACAGGTGTACAGTACACTCACACAAAACAAAACAAAAAATATTAGGCTTCTATTTGTACGGCACTTCTTGTATTTTTATTGTCTTTTTTTTTGTATTATTTTCTTTAGGATTACTTACTGACTTACATAAAGATGTGTTAATGTGTTAACAGGTCCAAAGTATTACTGTAGTATGTGATTACTGGATTACTGAGAGACAGACAGAGGGGTGCAGGAGGGGGAGAGAAAGGGAAGAGAAGGAGACAGGGTTGCTGTACAGTATATGACATGTTATTGTGGAATGTTTGCTAGGTCTCTTAGTTTTCCTTCCTCCATCATTCAGTGTGTTTTTCAGACAGATTAAAGGACCAGCAGGATGTGATTATTCACTCTTTATTCTCTCCACAGGATTTCTCTCTTGAATACCGGAGTATCATTTTCATTTCTAATGAGACGTGTTTTTCTAACTGCTCACATCCACAACCCGGCCTTTGGCTTTGACTCATCATCGATCTGGACAGAAACGACTGAACTCGGTTTTGGTTTACTACGCCACGAGGTGTGTCTCAGCTGCCGTCAGGTATCATCATTACATCAGCTCTGCGGCTACCGTTGGTTCACGTATCGGATGCTACAACCAGGCAGGTTTTCAAAAACCACTAACAGTGTGAAAGGTTCAGTGAAAATAAATACGTCTGCATTTAGACTTTCAGGTTTTTTTGGTCACTGCGAGACATCAGCCACGTTTCCCCCGATGGTACAAAGTAAGAGCTTTTATTTTTTTTTAAAGAGAACTGAAAGATTCCTTCGGACCGTGTCCACTAAATCCCAACCTCTGGGGCTGAAAAAATGAGGCACCACAGATGTGGCAAAGGTTGCAGTTCCTCTAACTGCCACTTGAGGCTTGCTGCAAAGGCGAGTCAGTCTCATGGACCCCCCTGTTAAATGACTCACTTCAGCTATGAAATTAAGCCTGATACAAAAAACAGTTTTGGTCTCTACAGCTAATTTCAACATTTACAGTAACATCATTCACCCATTTGGATTTAGCTTAAGGTTAGGGGGGCCACGGCCAGTTTGACTGACGGGCAGCTGCAGGTAACCGGGTGCCTCCTAAGTCGACGTCCCGACCATATAGGTGGTGTTGGTGCCTTTCGGAGGATTTTTAATGGAATTATCAGACAAATAATATGGCTTTCCACCTGTGTGGATTTCGGGCCGCTGCCAAAATGCTAAAAGATTAGGATCTTTTAGATTGTGTAAAAAGATTAGGCAAATTAGTTAAGAATGACATAACGACTGCTGTTTCCACACAAGACCAAAACCTCACATGTAACCCACCCAGAGGGCAAGATTTACAATTAACCAATAGCATTCCCAAAAATACCTCTCAGTTCATTTAAGCCTTGAAGGGGTGGCTGCCTGAATTCTTTTTTTTTAATCATTAGTTTTGTTGTTCTCACTTGATGCTACTTGCTTGGAAGGCAGCGATCCCGTTTTGGCAGAACATGGTGTGCACAAGTAGGACCTTGTTAGTCACAGAAAGAAGCCGGTTCAGAGTCATGCCAGAGGTTCTAAAAACAGATGCTCGGATCTCTGTTTTAAATTTATTGACAACACACGAGGCACACCGACTGCCTCCAGCCTCATCTGGCTTCTTCCATCTTAGTTTGACTGAGAAGCAAACGCAATGTGGACCCGCAGGTCGAAACTGACGCCTTCTCCCCATCTGGCTTCCTTCCCAGATCAGCGACAATTGAGATGGGGGCGTCGAGATGCAGACCACTACAGCAGACGGCAGAGGCTCGACTGACGCCCTCCTCTGCAGATATCAGTGTGACAGCGGGCGGAGGTGGTGGTGGGGATTAAAAGGTTTCAAATAAACTACTCAGGGGTCCCTGACTAAGTGCCGTTTTCCCCCGGCCTCCTCTGCCCAGAGGCCCGTCCGCCTTTGAAACTCAAGAAGCCCAAGTGTCTCCAACAATGTGAGCAGTGGAGCAGAGAGGGGACGGGCACTCGGAGGTCAGCAGCGTCCCACCAGTGTAGTCTTACTGATGAGTCTATTCAACCCAGCAGGTCCACGAGGCCTAAACGCCACTGCAGCCACATAAACCCGGGGACCATTTCTGCCTCTCGACACTGCTTCTTCATGTATTTAACTTACACTTTACAAACATGGGCACACACAGAGCTTTAAACGCCGCTTTCTCAGGCAGCTATGAAATATCAGATCTTAAAAAAAAAAAATCACTTGATCAATGATTATTTAGTCCAGAAAATGTCTTTAAATAGTTAAAAAATAATAAAAACTGTTTCCGGACGATTTGAAAGCTACAGACTTTTAATTTACAATGAAATAAGATGAAAGAAAGACACAAAATCCCTGATCACAGAGGCCAGGAAAAGGGACGGTTAGGTACCTCTGGTTGTTAACATCACTTACTTTTGATCAGAATTGTTGTTAATTCATTTTGTCGTGTTTTGGTTGCAGTTCAAATTTCCCCTGGAAGCCCTTTCAAAGCAGAGCATCTCCACACAGTACATCCTTCATCAGCCTGTTTACAACATGAAATACAGTGTTTTTACTGCTTTATAAGCCTGCCGAGTACCTGCCCTTATCATCATCATATCGCACACCCCTTTTTTTTCCCCCATCTTTTTGTATCTGTGTATCCTTAACAGCATTTAATGCGTCGCTAAATATAAAATGAATAACAACAGTAAATGATACACGCTTTGAATTACATTCAAAAGTGAATTTCATTCTAAGAAAAATTAATAAAAAGATTAAAACCTTTCTGTCATTCATCCACTGGACCTTTCCACACTGGCAACAAATCAGTAACAGCCTGAGACTCGTGCCCTCTGTGTATCCCACACATGAAGGAGCTCTTAAGTTTCAAATTGTCACTATTCCCTAAACGGCTGAGGCGGATCCAGGGACCTTCCCTTTTTCTCCAAAATGTTCTAAAAAAAAAAAAAAAAAAAAGCCTACATGCACATGAGCGACAGGCAGGTTTCACAACCGTTTACTTCTCTCTGTCTCTGGCAGATGGTGACACCCGACGAGGAAGTAAGTCGGAGAAGAATCGTCGGGTTTTTCTGCAGAGTTTATGTCCACATCAGGACAAATCTGGACAAAACTGTCAGCCGAGACTCTTTGTTTTGTGTTTTCTAAACCCAAGCTGGGTTAGAGTCAGCTGACCCTGTTATGACCGTGAAGAGGTGAAAAGTGACCACACAGCTGGCATTTCTGGGTTAGCTCAGCTGTTTTTTTCCTTACAATATCTCGCCCCTCCTTCCAGGTGCACACAAACAGAAACTCTTCAGAGGAACTGATTCAGGAATGTGAGAAATAGAAACGAGTGGCCTTGCCAGGACCGGCCACTCCCCATTAAAGCTTTACAGTTAAAGGGATATTCCACAATACAAAAGAGGACAAATGCTACAGCATCAGTTTAAGGCCCTTATGCAAGCTCACTAATTGCGTAAAACCTGCTGTCTTGTTTGTTGTTTGGATCGGAGGCAGGAATTCACCGTGTTACAACCGTTCTCAGTTTTTGGCATATAGATGAATGTACGCAGCAGATGGTATGCCGTGTTATGTAACACTGTTCTGAAGGAAGGAAAATATCACCACAAACTTGTGCACTTTTTTTTCCAAACGCAAAGACCTCATCCTGCTCCTCTGACATGACAGATGGGTCGTACAGCATTTTAAAAACCTCAGCGATATGTGCAGTTGTTCTCCGCTCTTCCCTCTTGTTGTCTGTTGTTGCTGCACGAGCTGCTGCCAGCACAAGATCCCGTGACTCTGCTGGCAGCATCGGCAGATTCCCAGCACCCCGCCCCTCCAGGAGAAAGTGAGAGGAGGAAGGTTATGGGTGTAGTGCACACCTTTAGCTGCACTCGGTGACCTTGTCCAAGATCATGTGTATTCTCACGGATGATCACATGAAAGCCCGACCAGGTTTCTGTGGTAATACTAAAGACGCCTTATTGACATCACAGCCTCCTGCTCCTCCATCAGGCATCTTTATTAATTTCTACTTTTTTTTTTTCTCTCTCACAAAACCACAGACTATCTGTCTTTGGCATCAGAGCTTAAAAGCTCCGTTCACCAGCAGCAGAGCTCCACAAGGAAGCCATTCCAGCTGAGCGACAGGAATCCTCTGTTTACAGTACAGCTTTATACAACCACGAGCAACATTTCCCAGAACTAAGCAGATACAGAAAACTAAAAACAGGAGCAGAACCAAACGGCCCCATACTCTTTTAAAAACGACAACAAGCAAGACCTCCGAGAGGTGAAGAGTTTAACTGCTCCATTCCTGCATGAGACAGGAAATGTTTGTTTTTCCATAGGAGGGGAGCAGTGTGTTATAGAACAGCAGCTTTGGAATGCAGCCCAGATGGGAACTTGTCAAGGTTAAAAAACAAAAGGGAACTGCTCAGCGAAACAGCCGCTCCCTCTACGTATATTTCCCAGATACGATGTTCAGAGAAACCAGTGCTCGCTACTGTTTTCACAGATAGGTTTCCACGTATACGCGAAAACAGCATGTAGATGTATAGATTTAATCTGAGAGGAAGTATTTATCTTCACTTTTTTTTTTTTTTTTTGGTGACCCCAGATAAGCCTACTTAGAGTCAAGCGAGGCCAAGCTTGGAGCAGCGGTCACGAGTTCAGTTTTACCTTTTAATAGGTTTTAATAACACAGGTCCCTGTGGTTTTAAGCTCCAGGCACTTGAGAAAGGCGTCATTATGCAAACAAACTGCCTATTACAACAGCACGTCCTCGCAGGCCAAAACCCAGTCAGCAGTTACTGCCTCATGCCTCCATGCTGGTTTGCATTGCTTTCCTTTTATCATATAGTAGCACCATCCTGAAACAAACCGAAACCACCAGTTGGTCACAGAGCGCTGGGCACCCTCAAGTCTCTCAATCAATATCTGTCTTTAGAAAAAAGGTGCCAAGAGTCTTTTTTCTGGCTCTCTCTTTTGGAGGATTTGAAGCCCTCTTCAAAAGGTGCTTTGTTGCTCTTACCACAGTGCAATTCAAAGGTCTAACTTTTTTTTTTTTTTAATGTCCAACAACATTTACAGAGCGTGGACAGGTTGGCCTCCAGCTTTAGCAGAGACCACAGAAGGAAAAGGCTTTTTTTTTTTTTTTTTTTTTTTAAACTTTAAGACTGACACCCACTTTGTGGGCTGTGGCATCATCAAATAACAACAAAATCATATCAACAAAAACAAATTATTTGCTTTCTAGATCTACAAGTGTTTCTTTTTTTTTTTTTTCTCTCTCTCTTTCTCTATTTGTCATTGCAATTTAGGAAGTTGCGCTACATAATCAGGTCAGGCAGTTGAGGAGAGGGCTTGGGGGAGCATTGAGGACACTTCCCTTTGTGGGTTAAAAAAAAGAAAAGAAATCCACTGCAGATAAGCTAAAGGAGCACCAGGCTGCAGAGCTAAAAGGCTGACTGATCGACAAAGGTGTCGGTCAAGTCCTGCCCGCTACACCACGGCCTCTCGGGCCCGTGGTGGTAGTGCACTTATGCGATAAGAATCAAAATCCGCTGGGTGATAACCGTCTTTAAAGAACGCATGCAGGTAAACAAGACAAGAATTAAAGTATTTCAGTCACTTCACCCCCCTCTTTCTGCAGGACAGAATGGCGTGTTAATGGTCGGCAGCATCTGAAGCAGTGAGAGGTGCGCGAGTGGTTCAGCAGTATCACTTATCTTTGGTCAGTTTGAATTAAGGTGCAGTTTGCGCTTCCTTTTGATCTTTGCTTAACATTTTGATGGGGTGACGGGGGGGTGTCAGAGAGAGATGGATGACTATTAAAGCTCCAAGGACTGTTCCACAACAAACACGCTCTTGTTTCCATTAACAGCTGGTCTGGCATTGGGTCTCCATCGCTTGTGTGTCTCAACACTTACTGACATTTCAGATGCTGGTGCAATTCAAATGGTATGCAGTGCTTCTATAGGAGCCCAGCCAAACAAACAAACAAACAAAAACACACACACACACACACACACACATACACACCCTCCTCTTTGTTTTCCGTGCCTGGGCTCCTCCCACTTCCTTATTTTTAGAAACTTCCTCTATCCTCAAATGCCCCTTGCCCTCAGCTCACTACCGGTCCCCTGACGACAACTACGACCATCTACAAAACAGTGCAATGTCTATTCATAGGCACAATGGGGTACAAATACAGCACACAGAGGGAGAGAGGAACACTATACACGCTCATAAAGTATGTTACACGCACACACATACACACGCACACAGAGAGAACACACGATACAGAGACATCAGCAGCAGCAGCAGCAGCAGCAGCTCTGGCCTGGTGGTGGTTGTGGTGCAGCCTGCAGAGACAGAGCAGTGAAGACGGCTGCTGTTTGGAGGGCCAACAGGAGAGGACCAGGAGCAAGGTAGCAATTAACTACTGTTCTGTTTAGGCTACTCCTTCCTCTTCTTCCTCACCTCCTCTTCATTCCCAGCCTCTCCACTTTGCCATCTCTTAGCTTAAATCGGTACGACACGAGAGCGGAGGAGGTGCAGAGGAGCTTGGTCTCATCAGGATGGTGGTGCTGGGAGGGCAGGGGGTGGAACGAGGGGGTACGGAGAGAAACGGGGCTGTTGTGTGGGTTTTATCCCGCTGCCTCATCCCCTCCCTGTGGGGGCTCTTTGTGCTGGTTCTGACCGCCTGCACTGGCTGCCAAAATCCTCTGCACAAAGTCTTTGGTCCGCCCAGCAACTAAGGGACCTGAGGCAGCCATGGAAGTAAATTAGGAAGTGTGATGGAAAGAAAAGGACAAGTCACAAGCAGAATAAAACATGTTTTTATGGCACACGTTATCAAAGCTGCTTATTACTTGTTTGTGATATTAGCATGTGTCTCACCACTGGACTCTCTGAGGATGTCTTCAAGGCGCTGGGTCATCCCTCGCTCGTCTGTGTCCTCCTCCTCGCTGCTCTCCACCCGCAGTCTGATCACCTCCTTAATCCGCAGCAGAGCTCCCAACAGGTTTTCTGCACAACAAAAAGGGAAAAAGCAGCAACGCGAGTCAGAAAAGTGATGACAGAGGTGGAATCCTGTTTTTGAAAGTTGATGAATAATTCCACTGAGATCACTAAGCGCTGTGCAGTTTTTTTTTTTTCTTTACACAGAAGCCTAAGCCATGCTTTTTCAATAGCCTACTTAAGAAAAATTACAGTGTTTGATGCAGGGTCGTCAAACATATGATTCAAAGGGTGGCTAATCGGCCCAGTATGAGATAAATAAGGACTATTTTGAACTGTGAATCATGCAAAGCTACTCTAGTATTCCTCCAGAGCTTCACGGGATGGAGTGGATGTTTGTTTCAAAAAGCAGAAGAGAAAGTAGAGAGAAAAGAAAGGGAAAGAAAACATCAAGCTGAAACTAAAAGAGTGAAAGCAGTGTCCTAAAGGTCAGATGAGTGAGTCTGTGAGTCAACCCTCCCTCATTACTGAGACAAGATCACGAACCCCTAACTGTCCAAGTGGTCAAAAGAACCTGCACATGACCCCGACGGGGATCTGCTTATTAATATGCAGACTAGAGAAACAGGATTTTTGGTGAAAGAGTCCTTCTTGGGTCGGTCAGATAACAGCAGATAGGTTCCCAGAACAAGTGGCACTGAGAACCAGTTGGTTGGGCTCATGGAAAATTAGAAAATTCAGCATTGAAACTGGCTTGGAAAATGTAAGTTTATAGAAAAACATATTGTTATATTTTAACAGACTGTATTTTATTATTATTAATCCTATACATGTGGAGGTTCAGGGACAGTATGCAACAGACTCAGCCACTGGGTGGACGTGACTGGGGGAGGAGGCAATCTTAGTTTTTAACAGAAAAATAAAGGTATTGTTTTGCATCTATAATTAGCACAAGTGCTTGCAGAGCAAATTATTATATTAATTAACTTTACAAACTTATATTTGCCCCCGGTTTTCAGATAAATAATGTGCAGTGAGGACATTCGGGTGGTCTTTGACAAGATAACTCTGATTTCTTATTAAAATAAAAATGTGTTGCTGTCCGAGCCAACCAGTTAGTTTAGCTATGATACTGGTGGTGTGAATCATCAGCACCTCCTGTGCTTCTGGCTCCTCCCCTGGGAGGTCATGTGACCCGATGGTGCCATGACACCCCTTCTGTCTGTGTACATTATTCTCGCCTTGATGTGATTTCTCTTTTGTCCAGGGCTCATATCAGCGGGGAGTGTGTGTGTGGGCGAAGGACCACAGTGGGTCTGACCAGCTGCTCCCCAAGTCTCT
The DNA here is from genome assembly GCF_007364275.1 of Archocentrus centrarchus. Taxonomy (NCBI): domain Eukaryota; kingdom Metazoa; phylum Chordata; class Actinopteri; order Cichliformes; family Cichlidae; genus Archocentrus; species Archocentrus centrarchus. Next base: position 4,578,254 of record NC_044346.1, read on the forward strand.
ATAACACACACACGCACACGCACGCACGCACACACACACACACACACACACACACACACACACACACACACACACACACACACACACACACACACACACACACAGCAAGTCCGGAGGCTTCCCAGCAATGGCATGGCGCCAAAATGCTCTTTGTTTAAAGTTTCCTGTTGAATCTGCAGCTAAGTATGTAAAGTGTGCTTTGTATAGATGCAAATAGCAATGGTAAGAAGCAAGTGAATGGAAGAGGAAAAAAATGACACAGGAGCAGGGAAGAGGAGGAAGAGGAGGGAAAAAGGAAGGAAGGGAATGTGTGAGGTTAAACCTGTGTATTTGGGCTTCCAGCCAGAAGGACAAAAAAAAAAAAAAACTGTGGAAGCCAAAACTAAAGCTTTTGAAGGGCAATGAATGAAATGTTAAGAGAAAATTAAGGAGAAAAAAATAAAGAAAGTTGGATGCTGGTAAGGTTGGACTTCAGTAAGGGCAAAAGAAAACCAGCCGAGGAGGAGGAGGAGGAGGAGGAGGAGGTGTAGGTGGGCAGAACTGGGCTGATAGATTTGGCAGAGTCGAGGTGTTGATTATCAGGAATGTGGTGAAGTCGCACTTCCAAGGGTTTTCCTGCTCCTCAGTGGTCTTGTTACTATCAGTTCTCTACATTAACCTGTTTTCTTAAACAGAGCATCTTCAATGTTATTTGAAAAGATGATTTCTCACTAATTTAGCTTGATCTGTTTTTCATTTTCATGATGAGGAAAATGTTCACTTTGCCGCTCTGCAGTTAGCACCACAGTGGACAACAGTAACTGATGCTACTGTGCAAAACAGACTAAATTAATCAATCAATTTAAATGATCGGGTTTCTCCTCATTTTCCATCTCATGTACAGTGTTAGGATGACAATTCACAATTTCCTGTTCTCCTTTTTTAACAGCAAACTCTCCGCTCTCTCCCACAGAGCCCGTTCTCCCACTGTCAGGATTTTCCACTACCAAAACACATCAAACTTACCTAAAGTGAAAAAGACTCCACAGTGTTTGCAAGTTCATTTTTGTATACACAAAACCGCTTTACTAGTTACACCTGTTTAATGGCTCAACAATTCCAATATTTGATCAACCAGTCACAGGGCAGGAACTCGGAGCACATGGGCATGGTTGAGATGAGCTGCTAAAGCGCAAACCAAGCATGGGAAGATAAAGTGATTTATGTGGCTTTGAGCTCAGCGTAGCTGTTGGTGCCAGACTGGCCTGTTTGAGTTTTTCAGAAACTGCTGATCTACTGAGATTTACATACACAACTACTCTAAGGTTTAGAGGAAGCTGTGATTCTCTCAGTGAAAATGCCTATTTGATAGCAGAGGTTAGCAGAAGAGTAGGAAGACTAGTGCAAGCTGATACTGAAGCAACAGCAACTCCATTAGCTACTTATTACAACCACGGCATGCAGAATAATGTTTCTGAACACCCGACATGTCGAACCAGTTGGGACTAGGTGTGGGAATGCAGACTGTATATAAAAGATGGACACATTCATGTGAAATCACCCACTGTGTTTCTGGACTTTGCATTTTGAAGCCTCACTGCTTGCATTTTGGTTTTTCAGAGTCAGAGGTGACCATATTTGGAGAAGGGGAGGAGATGCTAGGTTATTAGCTATTGCTAGCAAGCTCTGCTAGCAAGGTCCATCCATAAACTGTAGGCTGGAAAGCTGGGATTTTCAACATGGGAGTCTGTGAGGAATGAGCTTCATTTTTCACCCCGGGGGGTTTCTGCTTGGGTGGGAATCACAACGTAGGATACGAGAATATTACGATACATTGCCCATGATAATGATGGTATCACAATACAGTGACCATGTGATTTGCTTTCTCTTGCTGTCCTCCATTTAACTAATTTAACCAACTCACATTTGGAGCCATCATATAGATAATCATATCATGCTAAAAACCAGATATCATTATCTTTTGCCACACATAGCTAGGAGGGTCACTAGCTTGTTTTCCATAGAAAAAGAGAAAAATATAAAGAAAATAAAAATTCCAGATCCATTAATAGAATTTATAAAAGGAGGATGTGCTGTGTTTAATGCATTTTAAAATTTTTTTTTTACTGTACAATGGGGAATATCTTGGTATTTTGTCAGTAGTGGGAGGGACCTGAAACCCCATGAGTACTGACCATATTCCTGGTTGAGCCCCCACAATTTGATCTTGTTGGCTTCATGCTGGGCCTTCTTCTTCAGCCGACAGGCCCTGAAAACAGAGGAAAATAAAACATTGTCGTTCTTTAGAACAGGAAACTGTTCTAGCATTCCCATTCACCACACGATCCCGTTACTGAGTCAGCTGGCGCACGCTGGGACTAGCTGGAGAGTGATGAGTACAGACCGTATTTCCAAACCATGAGGGAGATTGAAAACCTCCTCAACCTCTCTGAAGGACCATTTGACACCACAAAGGGATAAGAGCAGTTTTGGTTTCAGAGTGTTGGAAAAAAGGGAGCTGAGAATAAAACAATCAATGCATGTTAAATATTAATGCATCTCATGGGGACTATTTTCTGCGTTGTGAAGAGAATTTCTCTTTTCCTGCAGCTGTGAGTCAGCTAAATGAAACTTGGGGAAAGAAAACACTTGCAGGTCAGTAGTGCTGGATAGAATTTTTCCTCAGTATTTCTCCACATGTTGATTTGAGGCTTGCCAGGTTTTTCTTTTTGTACCACAGTCCCTGCTGGTTTGAGGAGGATGTGGACGACCGTACAACAATTTAAATGTTCCTAATCACTGCGGGGATGGGACTTTACCAAGTGCTGAGCAGGTTCCAATATGTACCACAGGGTTTTACATTTGCAAATGTGATTACAGAGATGTCGAGTTTCTCTTCTTAATACAAATCCAAAAATAGCCCTTGAGAGATCTTGCTGTTTATTGTGATGGATTACCTACAGCTGCAAATTGATTTAAGTAATATACTGAATAAAAACCAGTGGCTGCCTGAAGGCAGGAAAAACATCCACTGAGTTCAAAGTTCCTGCTGCATGCATGTGTTTGGAAAAGGGCTGCAAAAAGTTGTCTTTAGGAAACCTGGAAGTGTATGCCAACCTGTGACCATCCACACTGTGGTGTTGTGGACACTTGATGATTCAGTTGGTGGTTCTCCAACTGATTATTTAATTCATACATCTTAGGAAACATGATTATTACCTGTCTTAATGGGAGTTGTTGCATTTGTAATGTCAGCAAAGATCACCAAAGTTGCAAAAGTTCTGGCAAGATTTACTTTGCTTCTGTGGGCAAATCCACAGATTAGAACAATTCCAAAGCAGCTACTGGATTTCAGCCTGGAATTCTGCTGCTATTAATCCTGGTGCCACTAATTCCTGGATAAAGCTGAACAAACAAAAAACTCCACTGATGCTGTTTTAGTGCATTCAGTAAGGAAACTGATTCATGGAGTGCTGGATTAGTTCAAAGGCGAACGGCCTCCACTAAAGAGCAAACTCTTCCATCCTCTTCAGAGTTCTTTGTTTGCATGTCAAATTCACAAATGAGCGTTTTCCGCGTAAACCGAGCAGAGCTTGAGCTAATTCATGTAAATTTGATGGCAACAGGTTCAAACTTTCCATCAGTTTGCAAACTAGGCTAAATAAAATCAGAGTCATTATGAAAGGAAATGCACAGAACTAAAAAAAAAACAAGATGGAGGTTGTCCTCTTCCTGCTCCCAAGGAGCCAATCAAAAGCTGAACTGGGAAACATATGAGCAGCTGTTTTTAGCTGTGTAGCGGCAGGCATATCTTTCTAGTTATAACAGAAAAGATGAAGGGAAGTGCTGTTATTATTTTTCCTGGCTTACTGTATCCATAATATGAATTAGCTTGGTATTTGCACCATATGCAGATGGATCTGAAGATCTGATTCGGCAGATTTTTACACCAGGTGCCCTTATTGATGCAGTCTTCCCAGGGATTTGCGTCTCCTCCCAGTCTCGAACCGTGTTTTTTCATGCAGGAGGCAAATGTGTTAAATCACTACACTATGGAGCCATTGAAGAAGGTAAACAATACTTTCTCAAATGATGGCGTATTCCTGCTGAGTCTAGTCAGCAGGATAGCATCCGGGACAGTTTTCATTGCTAAGCATGATTGTTGGAATGTCCAGTTAAGAACCAGGTGAGTGTTTTTCCTTTGCGCCGCCTGAATGCCCCGGGCAGGTTGTTTCAGACATGAGCGGGGAAAAGAATGAGAGGGAAGGTCTGAAGGCGGTCGGGATAATCCCACCGCTGACCCTGATCTGGACTCATGCAGCCGCAACTATGACAGAGTGAAAGAAGTGAATCTTCACATGAAATTCCTGCATACTAAAGAAAAACATGAACTCAGTGACTTTACAGTCACTCTTCCTTTGACAGTAAATTTCCTTCACTCCCCTCACGGCCTCAGTCTGTTTTTCAGCTTTACTTCTTTAAGTCCTTGCCAACTTTCTATTAGATAGCATGTTTGCGTTGTGTTTAAATGTATGTTTGGAATAACAAGATATTCCCAGAGTCCCAGGCTCCTTTAAACTGCCTGCGATAATGTCCTCAATTCTGAATTCTCCCCCTCCCTCCGTGCAAAGATGAACTTTATATGACCCATCTTTCCCTCTACATCTAACTCCTCGTCTGCCTCCTCAATCCTGCATGATCTCCTCCTATTCAGCTTTTCTTCCTGCTTCCCTCCATCTCCCCGCCTCTGTTGTTTTTCCTCTGCTTCCCTCCATCCTTCCTTCACTTATTCTGTCAATTTAATATCCAAGGTAAGCTTGTTACAAAGAGACAGGCAATGCAAAAATACACTTAAGACCAAGCTTTTCAACCCTCTGTGTTGCATATGTCATTCTTAGGGACATCCTGTGAAGTAAACTAAAGTCCATTTGAAATTTTACAGCAGTTTCTGTTAAGCTTTGCTTTCAAAGCTGATCTGCAGAGTTTTGTGACACGAAAGAATCATCACAGACAAAATTCAAAGCAATAAAAACAAGACCAACATCCCAAGATATTCTCATTTTCTACCAGATGAATGTAACTAGTGGCCTAAAATCCACACAGATATCTTGTCTCGATGTATTCTTCACCGTCCATGTCCTCCACAACCTGTATTTAGCAGGTCAACTATTAAATGCCGCACATATTTGAAAAGCAATCTTGACAGGGCTAAAGACGGCAGATACTAGACCACAGAGCCCTGCAGGCTTCTCTTTTCTGCCAACAAATTACAAACACTGAAACCCTCTTAAAATTCCCACTCAGGCCTCATAAATCAATACAGTACAATTCCAAGGCTCTCACTTAGTGCAGAGGATGTAGGAGGGCAGTAAAGAGCGTGTTGTACCTTGAGGCCAGCTTGTTTTTCTCCTTGCGTGAACGGGCTCGGGCCACAGCGGGCAGGTCGTTGACCGGACCCATGCCATCGATCGCTGCATTGAGCTTCTGCAGCTGCTCCCCGATGTTGTGGAGCTTCTGGGGGTTGGGCGTCAGGTCGCTGGCGTCTGTTTTGCGGGCTTTGCGTCGCCCTTTTTTCCCTGAATTAATGACAGTAAAATGAACTCAGTACATGCCTGCAAAATGTCACCAATCCTGTCTTCAGCAGTCCAAATTAATGCTGCACAGCTAAACATTGTGCAGATTTACCAAACCTGGCCTTCTTGTGAGGATCCCAAATCTCTAAAATCTAAACTCCGGCATGTTACAGGTTACAGGGTAATGTGGATTAACGGATATACAAGGCATGACTCTTATAGAGAAGTTTAAAATAACCATTACATGGACACCCCTCAGTTCATCCACTACCTGAAACAAGGCATTCTAGCTCTGCCATTAGCTCCTCCCCTTTAAGCCCTGCTATTATAACTGCTATTTAAACCAACTTTCTTCTGACTGGTTGCCCTCATAAACAGAAGACTTGGAAATCGTGTGGGTGGAGCTTCTGTGCTTTCAACAAGAGCTGGTTTTTTATTTATTTTTTTGGAAATGACCATATTATAGTTATCATACAGAGCCAAGAGTAGAAAAACTCTCACAGGGATGTCCCACAGGAATTACTGTACAATGGCTGACATCGTTATTTGAAGCTTTAACCAGACTGAAAATTCACAATCATGATTACTGCATCCAGTACTGCATTTGATAGAATTACACAGTATTTGCAGAAAGCATATATGGCAGTACTGACTCTTATTATTTGAGTGGCTGGACCGCACTAAGTTTAAAGGACTGTCACACTGGTTTGCATTACATAACACAGGCTGTCGCATTGCTGCAAAGCTACTGTTGAGCCTGACGTGAGATTCTCTTATGAGAGGAATGCTGAAAAATTCACATTTTGACATGAAAGTTGTATGTAGGACACACGCCTGTGGGTCCAGATCTGATTTGTGTCACAGGAGACAAAAGAAATGGGACGCTCCCAGCCGCTGTGTGCACGTCAGGTTAATGATTCCTGCTGCTAAACTTTCCGTTCAGCCCTGTGATTAGGGCTGAACTTATCAATCCGACAAGTATCTTTTTAATAATTAGGTCACCAGCATTTCAAATTTGTCTGCCCCAAAGAAGCAACCATATAAAAACAATTTTCACTTCATAATCTGGTAACTTTTCTGACTTAATTTTTTTTTTTTTTTAAAACGAAACAACCACAATTAAGGGGTTTTATTCAGTAGCACGGTGCAGTCGCGCTGTATTCTCACCCTCTCGGCGGTACAGTGTGCTGGGCAGAGTGCTGGAGCTCCAGGAGAGAGACCAGTGGACGTCACCGCCCAGTTTCTTCTTCGTGGCTGACTCCCGAGCTCGCCTGTACTCCCAGAAACAGCGACGCTTCGACGGTCGCTCGCCCGGCTGCCTGGCGGGCTCTGCTTCCACCTCTAGAGGTACAAATATGCAAAGAATTTTCTATTTAAGCGCTAATGTAGGAAAGACTTCACAGTTCACAGTCATTTCAACACCGTTTTCATGATGTTAATACAGGTAATGCTTTTTTTAAAGTAAGACAACAAACAACAGGGAAGAGAATGCCTGTAAATCATCAGAAACATAATCTTTGCAAGAAACATATTAAATGCATTGACAGACACTAGAACAATATATTTGATGAAAAATATGGGTGAGTGCGGAAAGCAGCCAAAAACAAAGTGCTTCATAAAAACTTAAATCTCCAAAAGGATCGGAAGCGCTTCTGTCGGTTCCTTGAATTCCCCCTGGTGCTGCATCCAAACAGACATATGCGTGGGTTAAAGTTCTGTGTAATCCTCTGACTTTTTGTGCCTGTCAGCACTGTGTCAAATGCAAGTTTCTGTTATGTTTTGTTTCTATTTATCTTGTGCAGTCTTATCTTCTGGCTGGATTCCACTGCACTAAATTACATGTAACTATAAATACAAGTGGCATAACTGCTGAACCATCAAAGGGTTTGTTTAAAGACAGACTGGCTCATGATAACACATTTTATGATATTTTCTAAAATAGTGGGCATCATTACTTTTTATATCCATCAAATGAAGCGCAGCAGGAATACTCTGGGGCAACTGTAATCACTTTGGCTCTCACATTTTCATAATTTGAGTCTGACAATTACAATTGTAGCACTACAAATAAGGAATATTTCCCTAACGTACTGTCTTTCATTAGTGAGCTACACTCACCAGCCACTGTATTAGGTACACCTGCTCAAATGAAGCTTATGCGTAAAGATCTGTGTTCACTCCTCTGTCTGCTTTCGTGGCTGTTTGGCTGCTAGTTTGTTCTTCACATCACTTCTGCTTTCACATGCTGTCAAACTCAAAGCTGACATCATTGTTCTAGTCCAATCATCTTTCTGCCCGCCTTCTTCAAGCCAATCAGCCTCCACTCTGCATACTGTAAATCTCACTGCTTACCTGTCATTCTTCCCTGCAGACTAATTCATGCAGCCCCCCCCCCATCCAAGCTTCCATCTTTATATTCACTCCGACCTGTGTCTAGACTCCTGGGGGTCCTGCCCTAATTCCTGTCACTGCTGGGACTCTGTTCTGCTTCCACAGGCCATCGGAGTCTAATTGCCAAATAGCTTAATTGAATTCTGTATGTCAATAAATCATGTTCAGTTCCTCTTAATGATCTCTCCTTACTGAACTGTTCATTGACATAAATATCTAATTAGCCAGAAATGGTCAAGATGACCTGCTGAAATTCAAAAGAAGAATCAGAATGGGGAAGAAAGGTGATTTTAGCAACTTTGACCATGTGTGATGGTTGTTGGTGCGAGGCGGGCTGGTCGGAGTATTGTTCCTGACAGCTTTTTGATGGCTATTTCCAGCAGACTCAGACGGACTGTCACAAAGCTCCAATCATCTCAAACTGGTTTCTTAAACACGAAAATTAGTTCACTGCACTCAAACGGCCTCCAGAGTCACCAGATCTCAATCCAGTAGAGCACCTTTGGGATGTGGTGGAGTAGGAGATTTATGTCCCGTGTGATGCTATCATGTCAATATGGAGCAAAATTTCTGAAGAATGTTTCCAGCACTGAAGGAAAAACCTGTGTAGGTATTTGCTTTTCAATTTTGCAATTCAAATGTTTTTTTTTCATATAAATATGGCAAATATCTACCGTGGGCATATGACACCACTATCACCGTGCTCCAGTTCACCTCAAACTTGCTAATTAGCCATATTGTAATCAAGAAATCCCATTGCATTCCCACTGCTCTCTGCACAGCAGCTGTATCCCCAAAGTCTGTGCACTGAGAACTGAGTAAGAGACCTTCTGCTGCTTCTAACTTTCTCTCTCAGTGATCATTTTACATGTTAATATAGCAGCAAATCACAGCACATGCATTATCTTTGACCAGATGATGCCCGAATAATAACATCAGACACCTTTTCAGTTCTTTGTTCCAGATAATGATGGGTTGTGTTATTTTTCAGCAGCAGTAACAATCATGCTTCAGTTCACCTCGCGGTTGCAAACTCAGTTAGTTTGTCACAAGATTCAGCGAGCATGCTAAATAAAACTGAAGCTCTTGCTGTAGCTCAGAGTGAGGCACACCTACTCGATAGCATTCAGCGAGCGGCAGAGCCTGTGTGAGAGCGGTTGTGTTGCCTCTGACTTTCTGAGTGTTCATAGAAGAGTCGCAGTTTAATTTATGAGTATAATTTTGTTAAATGACACTGCAGTTATAAAATACCCCCCACCCAATTCAATCATCCCATATATTGCCCTTCACATTCCTCATCCAAGTATGTATGGTCTTCTGGGAAAAAAAAACTGTTACTCAGGTCTAGCTTCATAACGGCTCCATAGAAATGTAGGAAATGCATTAAACCATAATAAAAACCTACAGCTGCTTCACGAGCCTCAGCTCACATTAGAAAATATTTTTTGCATCTTCAGAATGACTGGAAGAATTCCTGCTGGTTCCATGAATGCCTCAAAGCAGACACTGTTCCCTGTAGATCCGGTAAAATTAGCATTGAAAAAATTAAATTGTCATTATTTTTTATCTGGTTCAGATGTTGCAACAGAATCACTTGATGAAATAATCCAAATTCGGCATCAATGCTCCAGGCCACAGTATTCTGAAGAAAACTGAATCTCGGAGGTGGACCGCACTGACAGCCATACATGCAATATTTATTAGAAGAGAAATACCCAGCAAGTGAAATGACAGATGAGCCCCAATCATACCTGACAGCTATTCATGTTTATGTTTGGTTGGTATGAGCTCATGCTGAGAGCCCAAATCCAAAAAACACATGCTGTATGTTCTCATGACAAAGCCACCAGCAGCCAGAACTGTACACACGTATGCTGTTTCACACAAAGACGTCACAGAAGATTAGCCTCAAGCGTGCAGAGCCACGAATAATGGCATCATAAATAATACAGCGCGCAAAGCTCCAGCAGGACGAGGAGAGAAGAGATTCTTCTTCGAACCCGCCGCAGATCGGTTCAAAAAGGAAAGAACACACCGCCACAATGAACACAGCTGTTTCTACTGTGATTAAATCAGACTTGAACATGATAACCATGAAGTCCTACCCTTGCTTTTATTCAGGGGTGGACAGTCCACACACAGACACACACAGACACACACACACACACAGACAGCTTATGTAACATCATGGTGTCTGGTCCTGTCTGCAGATAACGCCATTGTCTGCACTCTCCTCTCAACTCTGCTCCATGGTTTTCTGCGGGCACACACACACACACACACACACACACACACACACACACACACACACACACACACACACACAGAATACACTCCTCAGCTTTTTGTCCAGTCTCCTAAACTCACTCAACCACCATCAACCTTTGTGAGTACATAGCACATTCTTCCAATCCATTATCCAATCTTTTGCCATCGCTGTGGGCTAATGGTAATAATAGCTCAACAGGGCAAACACACACAAACACACGCCACAGGAACAATGGGGAGAAACAATTGTGTCTCGCGACAGTCGAAATATGACCCGGACCACTCTTTGAGAGGGAGCCAGCGACCTCTCCATTACCTTGCAACAAGACGCCTGAGATTTGTTTATCTAACGCGAGGACGATCAGAGGAAAGAGCCTGGGAAAAGATGCTAATCTGAAGAGAAGTCAGTTTACATAGGTGTTATCAATATACGTGCTTATGTTTCACAGCCTGTAGTCTGGGCATAACAAGTCTTCTCACATTAAAGGGTTTAGATGATGCTCTGTGCTATCAGCAAACAGTGACTTCATCTGTTCATTACTGAGGGATTAGGCTGCTTTAATGTGCTTAATTGTTACGTTACAGCATTATATTAACTCTGCCAAGAAGCCTTCAATTCAGTCCTGTTAGTCTGAATGTTAATTAGCACAAAAATGAAAGTCATTAAGCTCTGAACGTCTGAATCCTTCACTTCCCTTCACAATATAACCTGACAGAATCTTTTACCTGCCAACACAAAAAGGTAACTGTTGAAAACACGTCATAGACCAAATCAAAGCACACATTTATTTAGCAAGCCCGTGATTCAGGCAACAACCGACTGCTTGTTGTGGCCAATCCAGGAATTCTGAGGGATATTTTTGGAATATTTTTGGGTACATAAAAAAAAAAAAAAAAAAATCCATGAATTAGTCCAATAATACGCTTATTTGTGCAAACCTAAGAGTTTGCCTATTTACTGTCTGGATTGTAAGCAGGATTTTGCAAGTCATGGTACCAGTTCATTTTGTGCAGCAGCAAGAATGAACAAATAATTTATATTGTGCCGACCTATTAAGACCTCCACGATTTTTTTCTCAAATTTCCACCAGCATAAACATCCCCACAACTGCATAAGAGATACTTGGGAGAGTTTTGAAATACAATAAAAGCTCCTTTCTTTATCAGTAAACCAGAGTGACATTTGAGAAGCTGACTTTCTTCACTTCCATCTAATCAAAACAGTCAGCTGCAGAGTAAATAACAGCCGTATAACATCAAGGCAATAAACAGTGAAGATATTGAAGCTGTTCTAAAAATTCTCACCAGTAAATCCACTGAAATTAGACTCAACAGCACTGCATCCATTTTAGTCACAGCCATGCAGCAAACCTAAAAACACGGCAGCAGATTGCATTTTATTAACATGTAGCATAGTCTCAATATGAAGGACCACCTATGGATCGCAGCAGTGATGATCCAGAAGTGAAAATCCCATTAATATTCTCCATAGGGATTTTGATTATGAGCCATAAAGTGGTAACCATCCAAAGTAGACTTACTACCAGCTACAACCCAGTGATAGCTTTGTAATTAAAAAAACAAACAAAACAAAACCAAAAAACAACATTTCATTTACAATGTTGCAAAAAATAACGACTCTACCCACAATCCTACCTTGAAACAGTGATGTCTCAGACTGCTGGAGGTCACTGTTACCATGGAAATCTGTAAACCCACCAATGTCAGGTCGCTTACTGAGCATGAAACTTCAGAAACCGCCAAAGCAGCGACTGCAGTCAGGGACAAACACTCAGTTGTGTATGGATAATTAGGCTATACTTTACTACACACACGCATGCACGCACGCACGCACACACAGACTACAAAATATAGTCAAAACTGTTATTATACAACAAGCAGCATGGTGGTGCAGTGGTTAGCAGTGTCACCTCACAGCAGGAAGGTTGAATCCACGGGCCAGCTGAGGCCTCCGTGTGGAGTTTGCGTGGTCGCCCTGTGCCTGCATCGGCTCTCTGGGTACTCCAGCCTCCTCTCACAGTCCAAAGACACGCATGGGTCGAGTTCATTAATGATTCTAAATTGGCCGTATAAAAATCCAAGTCAAATCTTTTTGTGGTCATGATTCACCCTGTAGCAGGTTGGTTTAGGGATTTACTGAAATTTCAGTAGAGGAAAATTCTGTTCCTAAATGGGAAACCTTAAAAAAGTTGGTGGGAACTGTTGCACTCTTCAGGACCAGCGCACTGTTCATATATTAACACAGCATGGAGGAAGCAAACACCAACACCAGTTTATGTGTTTTCACACCTGTTGCTCCAGCAGCTTTTGTTTCTTTGCAGCGTGGTTTAAGTACAAACTTTAGTGAACGCACTTGATGCTGAGTGAAAAGCTCAGTTTGACAGGACTTTCCCTGCCGGCTTCACTCTGTCTCTCATGTTATTTTAGGTTTGACACTTGCAAGGAAACTTTCACTGCATTTATGGTAACTAAACAGATTGTCCTTAAATAGAATAATATATTCTTCACATCGCCTGTCTACAGTCAGCTCCACAGTAAAGAAGAGAAACTAATGCAACCACAAATGACAGCAAAGTGCAGTAAAGACTCTCACACTGAGCTGAAATGAAGCAAGTGCACATAAATCAGATGACTAAAATAAATATATTATTCTTTTTTTATTGTCGAATTTAGCAAAAAGTTGCCGGACGACTCCGTACCAGACCAGCTCCCATCTGTCATCGACAGCGGAGCTAAAAATGGAAGTTGTAAATGAGGGAGAGAGGCAAAGCAAACAGATGACAGCAGTGCTAACCAGCTGTTCTGCATTACTTTGATATTTGAAAAAAAAAAGAGAGGTTGTATGTCGGCTTTGTCAGAATAAAGAGAAATATAACCAAGCAACCAAAGCAAGTGTAACCATATTTTGCACCAGGCTACTACGGCTAACACTGCTAACATTGGCCAAACAAAATATATAACATATAACAAAATATTTGTTTGGCCAATGTTCAGCTTGGTCCAGTTAAAGTAAGCACAGTTTTAAATGCCTTCTGATGGTTTTCTGTCTTTTAAATTGGTCAAATTTTTTTTCTCTCATTTAAAAAAAACTAGCAAATTAGTTGACCATCACCATTAATTGAAGATCCCAAGAAACAATATTGTGTATCCAATTCTGCTTATCCCTTTCAGGGTCGCGGGGGGGATTGGAGCCTATCCCAGCTGACATAAGGCGAGAAGCAGGGTACACCCTGTACAGGTCAGCAGCAGGTCTAACACAGAGAGACAGACAGCCATTCACACTCACATTCACATCTATGGGCAATTTAGAATCAGCAGTTAACCTAACCCCACTAACTGCATGTCTTTGGACTGTGGGAGGAAACCAGAGTACCCCGAGGAAACCCACACAAACACTCACAAAACTAAATAAAATCAGTTTAGAAATGTACAATAAGATCTGCCTGTAATGCAATACCTATTCTGAGTTTCTCAGATCTGTCCCTAACAAACACCCCCCATATTACTAAAAAAAACCTCATCCTGAACGCACAGTGAGTAAGGAGGTCAAAGGTCAAAGATGCAGCAAGAAAACAGCAAATGGTTCTTATATAGCACCTCTTGACTCTACTTGAGCACTCAAAGTGCTCTAGCAGCAATAACTCAATATAAAATGAATTTTATAAAATGCCAAATTTCCCAGAACCCAGTGCGACAGCTTCAAAGTGCTTGTTTTGTCCACCACTACAGTCCGAAAATCAAAGGTAACTATTTGTATTACATAAAACGGAGAAGCAGAAAATCTGCAGGAGTTTGGCATCTTCACAGTTAAACAATTCCAAAAACAGTTGCAGATTTAACTGATCAAGTGAGCTTTTGAGTTGTACTACGTACCTTTGATATTTGTGAATGAGAGATAAGTGGGCTGTAAAGAAATAATGAGGCAAGAAAAATGGTTTTTAATGAGCCACCAGCTGAATGCTGCAGTCAGTAGCCGGCATGTTTGTGTTGCTTTTGAAGCTGCTTAGAAATCCAGTTCTTCTTAATGGTTGTTTAACAATCTGTACCAACTTTCATACCCTATTTAACATGCTCAGCTAACCCCCCCCACCCCCGCCTCATCCTAAAGACGAAGCAGCGTGCCTGTTACAGATGGTATTTCAATACACAAAGACACTTCAGCCCTCAAAGCCATTTTATAACAGTAACACTGTAGCCACTGAAGCAGTGTGATGTCTGGGAATTACACCCGCAAAATTTTTGGTATCACATGCGCCGCTGCTCAGCCAACCAAGTCAGGCGAGACGGTTTGAGGTCTCGTCTGGACTGGAGACAGAACAAAATGGTTTATGTGTGGGCAGACAGGCTGCTGGCCGCGCTGCGATGAGCCGAGATGTCCTCGCCATCACGTACGCGCGCACGCACGGAGTCAAACTAAAGCCAGAACTCACCACATTCAGTTTCAGAGGAGCTCGAGATTTCAACTTCCACCACCGTCTCCTCTGTTCCCTCCTCTCCTTCTTCCTCTTCCTCTTCCTCATCCTCGTCCTCTTCTTCGTCCTGCTCCTCGTCCTCTTCCTCCAGCTTCAGTTCAGTCTGGGCCTGGCTTTCATCCCTGCCCCGCACTTCTTGCGGATTCTCTGCCACCTGCACCTCCTCTGTCTCGGAGTTGTGACCAGGTCCTGCGCCCAGCTCCCCTCCCTGGCTCAGGGAGTAGTTGTGCTCCTCACTGCAGTGCTCCAGAGCCAGTCCTACTGCAGCTGCCGCCGCTTCCTCTTCCTCCTGGGCCACCTGATACACCTCCACCGTACGCTCCCTTGACAACCCCTCATCCTGCCCTCCTCCAGTCGCTCTTCCTGAAACACATAACTCTGTTATCCTGGCAGCAGAGATACACCCTTCCTCCTTGTCTTCCTCCTTTCCTGCAGCAGTGTTCTGGACTTCCTGGGTGACGGGAGGGACCGCATGTTTGTTCCTCCTCCTCCTCTCCTCCTCCTCATCCTCCTCGTCCTCCTCGTCCTCATGGCTCCTCCCCCAGCAGCCCATCAGCACAGCCTCCTCAGAGCAGGGCAGCAGCTCTCCTCCGACCCCAAGGCCCAGCTTGGTGTAGCGGGCCATCTCATCCAGCGCAGACACATCCCAGCGCTCCGGGTGCAGGTCTTCGCCAAAGCCTCCGTCGTCCACCAGGTCGCTTAGCAACTCAAAGGGCCGTTTCCTTGGCAATGCTGGGGAGCCCAACATAAGGAGCACACTCTAAAAGGGGACAGAGATAAATGTCACTTAAATGGCTGATTTGTGACAAAAAAATAAACTCTAATTTTTAAATCATATTAGATTATTTATATTCTAGATCAAATGACAGCATATACTAGCAATTTTAATTACGAATGTGCTTCTGCTACTAAAACAGGTCAGAATGAGTTCTGTGGAAAAAAAAAAAACGCCTTTAGCAAAATTACCCACCCTCCCCCAGTGCGGTAATCCTGTCAGGATTATTTCACACCTGGCCCACATACACTGACTGCTGATAAATGAGACAGTACATGAAAGAAACCCAAGAACTCTGCGTTGTTTCCAAGTAAGACATGATTTTTGCACATTGCTGACTAAATATACTGTATAATGTATACAGTACCAGTCAAAAGTTTGGACACACCTTCTCATTCAATGTTGTTATGTTTTTCCTACATTGTAAATTAACACTGAAGTCATCCAGACTATGAAGGAACACATAAGGAATCATGTAGTAAACTTCAAAGTGTTAAACAATCCAAAATATGTTTTAGATTTTAGATTCTTCAAAGTCGGCTCCTTTTGCTTTGATTACAGCTTTGTGCACTCTTGGCTTTCTCTCAATCAGCTTCATTAGGTAATAACCTGAAATGGTTTTCCAACAGTCTTGAAGGAGTTCCCAGAGGTGCTGAGCACTTGTTGGCTGCTTTGCCTTCACTCTGTGGTCCAACTCATCCCAAACCATCTCAGTTGAGTTTAGATCAGGTGATTGTGGAGGCCAGGTCATCTGAAGCAGCACTCCATCACCCTCTTTCTTGGTCAAACAGCCCTAACATAGCCTGGAGGTGTGTTTGGGGTCATTGTCCTGTTGAAGAACAAATGATGGTCCCACTAAGTGCAAACCAGATGGGATGGCATGTGGCTGCAGAAGGCTGTGGTAGCCATGCTGGTTGAGTGTGCTTTTGAACCAAAAATCTCAAATTTGCACTCATCAGACCAAAGGACAGATTTCCTCTGTCCATTCCTTGTGTTCTTTGGTCCAAGCCATTCTCTTCCTCTTGTTGGTCTTCCTTAGAAGTGGCTTCTTTGCAGTAATTCGACCATAAAGTCCAGATTCACGCAGTCTTCTCCGAACAGTTGATGTTGAGATGTGTGTGTGGCTACTTGAACCCTGTGAAGCATTTAGGTGGGCTCTTATCTGGGGTGCTGTTAACTTGTGGTTTCTGAGGCCTCTAACTCTGATGAACTGATCCTGTGCAACTGAGGAAACTCTTGGTCTTCCTTTCCTGGGGCGGTCCTGATGAGATCCAGTTTCACCATAATGTTTGATGGTCTCTGCGACTGCACTTGAGGAGCCTTTCAAAGTTCTTGACATGTTTCAGATTGATTGACCTTCATTTCTTAAAGTAATGATGGATGGTTGTTTTTCTTTACTTAATTGAGTAGTTCTTACCATAATTTGGATCAGAACATAACTCAAATAGGGCTATTCACTGTATACCAACTCTACGTCTTCACAACACAAATGATGGTCTCAAACACATTAAGAGGGCAAGAAATTCAAGAAATTAACTCTTGACAGGCACAGCTGTTACTGAAAGCTGTTCCAGGTGACTGCCTCATAAAGCTGACTGAGGAAATGCCAAAGCTGTTATCAAAGTAAGAGGTGCCTACTTTGAAGGATCTAAAATATAAAATAGTTCCTGTTTTGCTTACAAACTAATTCCATATGTATTTCTTCATAGTTTGGATGACTTTAGCGTTAATCTACAACGCAGACAATTTTTAAATAATGAAAAACCACTGAATGAGACGGTGAGTCCAAACTTTTGACTGGTACTGTATGTATTATATATACATATATAAGTGATAGAGGTATAACGGTTTTGAAGCCGAGACCAAATGCAGAATACAAACATCAACGGTCTCGCGTGCCAATTACATCTTCCCGCTCCGCCACACTCTGACCACCTGACCTTCTGCCACTGCAGTTACTGCTGTTGAGCTTTCATTATATTCCTAATAGAGGCATGATAAGACATTAAAGAGAGGAGACATGCAGCAGCTTAATGAATCAACGCACACACAGACAGAGGAGGAGGATTATGTGACAGTCATGGCAGGAAAACGGAAGGATGACTTCATCACAGTAGATAACCTAATAATATGTTAGATAGGCTTTATCATAAAAATACAGTTTACCTGAGCATCTTTTTAACTACATTTATTTCTAAGCTTCTTAAAACGCATGTGTTTAAACACAGTTGAGAAATAGCTATAATGTGTGCATGTAATGAAATGCTAATTAGCCATGTGCTTATGTTGCTTATACTAGTTAGCAATGTGAATGCCCGGATAAAACACGCTGGTTTAATGAAAGCTGTAATAGTTAAAAAGCAAGTGAACTGGAAATATATCAAAATAATGTTTTTGATTTATTTTGTGGTTCATGATCCAATCATTATCAAGCCTGTGGTATTAATATTTATTTCCCCTTAAGAGAACAAAAAAAAAATAAAGGAGATATACACAAACCTTGAATTTAGAGATAATTTCACTCAAAAAATTCTGCTTTTAAAAAACAGCTGATGGTTTGTTATTCTTAAAAAAAAAAAAAAAAAAGAAAGAAATCATACATTTTAAGGACTTGTGCGTTTCCCAGATGTTTAGGTTCTATTTTGGCAGGGGTGGCTAATTTATAACCATGAAATCCAATGAGCTGCAGCTCCAGTGAGTCTCTTGTTTTATGGACAAAATCTGATTCCACTCTTTAGGAGCGGTGCGGGTGATGACAGTCCTTGCTCTGTTCTGCAGCCTCAGTGAGCTTGGCATAGCCACACATGAACCAGCTTTCCACCTGCTGCAGGTTCTGGTTAGAGTGACGCCTCCAGCTCATAGCAGATTTCCAGAGCAGAAGAAAGACTACTATGACCAAGTGCAGATGGTGGATCTGGAATCCATCTGACATCAGCATGAAATCTTCTCTGGGGAAGCAGCTGAAGCACGACTGCATTGACAGCAAGCTGGCCAGCAAGCCAGTCAATAACCTGAACTTTCAAAATAAGAGCAAGGGGGACTGTCCACTAATAAATCAATCATTGACAACATCATTCATTTCGCATGATAAATTAAAATTAAAATTGCTACAGTGAGTCACCAAATAAAATTAAGTGGCTATTAATATATCTGAGTGGCCTGCACACTTGCTAACCAAGGTGACGCTAAAAGCTCCGTGACTCTGGTCATTTGTGGCTCGGTCCACGTTGTGCTGTCTTACCTGGTCGTACTCTGTCCTGCCTCCCTGTGGCGACATGGCCAGAGGGTAGGGGCTCAGTAGACCCCTATGCCCTCCGTAGGCCTCGCCAAATGCAGGCTCCATCCCATTCATACCCGGCTGAAGAGGAGGTAAAACACACAGACACAGAGTAAGGTACAAATCCAGCAGAGTCAAGGAAGACGATAATTCGGAGGTGATGGGTGAGAGCGACTGTAGGTTTCCTGCTTTACCTGAGGCATGCCCGAGGCAGTAGGGTGTCAGGTCGCAGTCCCAACGTGAGTGTGAGTGAGTTCTGCTGCAAGAACACGACTGAGTTCAGGTCTGAGCATTGAGATGTCACCAGCGGAGACACAAGAGGGACAGAAGAGTTCATCACACAGACTGAAGTAAAGGAGGATAAAAGGAGGCAAAGAAATATGGAAGAAAGTACTTACCTGAGATTGAGTGGTCAGTGGGTCAAGGGGTTGAGCTCTTTTCACATGTCGCAGCTCACAATTTCTCAGCCTAAAGGAAAAAAACACAATAAAGACAGAAGCAAGTCAGCGTGACAATGAAACCTAGGGATGCAATACATAATACGAACAAAAAAAAAGTTGCATTGTTACATAACCCTTGGATTGTTTTATTGGCTTGATGCAGCACGCGTTGTTTGTTTGCCGCTACAGATTTTAGTTTGTTTGATCGGCACAATAGAAAGAGATGACAGCAGTACAGATGATAGAACGCAGGTTTTAAAATGTGTCATTTTAATAACAGATCTCTTAGACAAATGTGCTTCTCTGACAGGAAACATTTCACAGACGCAATCTGTGAAATTCAGTTTTGTTTGTTTATTGTGATGGTTTTTTTTTAATATATTTTGTGTTTGTGAAGCGAAACCTTAACGAGTTTGGAGCTCTTTATTGTCTGTTCAACAGTGGGAGCCATTGTTACTTACATTAGCTGGCTAGTTTTCTATTAATACATCCATTCATTTGACATGAAAAAAGAAAAACAAAAACACGCTGCTGCTGCAGAAATGTAGGACATTTCACTTCCTGAGAAAGCTCCGCCAACAATGAGCGTTTAAAACAGCAAATGCAAACGCTTTCATGCACTAGATAAAGGCTGAATTCTGTTGTGCAGCAAAGCATTCATGTGATTCTCCAGCACTTCTCATTTCACTGCTATGCGCACTAAAGGAAAGCTTTGATGTTCGCTTGGTAAATATTACTTGACCAGTACAGGATGAGGATCAATGAGCTGGAAAAGACAAGAGCTTAGATAGATAAGCTAAAGATTAGAGCGAATCATCTCTCAAAGGCAAAATTTCACTAGTTGGGTTAAAACTGTCAATAACCCAGTTTTCATGCTTTCTAATGCTGTGGGATCAAAGGCTGAAGTATGCAGGGCAGGAGGAAGCCAATATCCTAAACACTGAATATTAGCTCTTGTCCAGCTAATGGGAAAATGTGCAAAGCAAGCTAGTTTAGCTGAGCTGATGAGTTGAATTCAGATGTGTTAGCTTTTATCGTGACTGCCAAGGTCATGAACAAACAAAAAAAAAAAGGAGTCAGTACCCTTGAGCGCCTTATTAGAAACTGTTTTAAAGGATAAAATTAATGTTCCATCTTTTTTCATATATAGGATGAATATTCCATCTTTTTATACTCTCTTAACTACCTGACTGGTTCATTCCTTGTTATACTAATATCAATATTCAGAAAGAAGTTCAACAAAACCTCAATAGTATCCTCAATTACATAAGCACATTATTGGAAAAAAAAAATCCTATGTAACCTTTCAGCGTTTCACTGCTGAAGTGCTCTGATGCTGACAACAAATCACTCGTCTTTTCAAGCCAGACCAGGCAGTAAGTATAAAGTAGGTGTGGAGCCATCCAGCCTTTCTCCAGTTCCAATACCTTCCAGATACCTTGGGCTGGGCATCTGCACCTCCTCACACACATGTATCGAAACCCCTTCACTAAGACCATTTCTGCTGAGGCTTTGGTGAGCAGTAAACGGTCCTGTGTCAGGATTTTTTTCCTGTTTCTTAAGGACATGATTTTCAGATACAATTCATCTGCTGTAGGAAGTTTTTTTTAGGCCTGCCACTTCTTCTTTTGTCTGTCACTAAGCTGTCTGTTATGTGTAGACACAACACTGGTTTATTCCTTGTGTTAGATGCCTTTTATGCTTAAGTGAGTCACAGGTCAGTGTTTAAGTGGCTTAACATACAAAAAAAGGCATTCCTCTGATACAAAGACTGAAAATGAGTAAAAAAGCAGCCAATGACCAAAGAAAAACTTTGAAAGTCTTTCAGAAAGCCGGGAAAATATTTCTCAAGACCACTTTAAAAAAAACATACAAGAAATTCTGGCTCCAAATATGAAGACACGAGGGTTGGCTCAAGACATTTGCACAGCACTGTACAATAAAAAATGTTGACCCTTTGCTGTTAGTTTCCTTCATTTTTGGCCACAGCAGCTTTTTGTGACAGTGGAGAGAGACAGCAAATGGGGAAAGATACAGGGGTAGACACGCGGGCAAATTGGTGACGGGCTGGGACGCGAACCCGCGCTGTACGTACCGCAATGCGGCGTGTATGTGGTCGCCGGCCACTAAGCCACCCAGGGGCCCCAGTTTCCTTCATTTTACCAGCTAGCAACTGGTGCACCGCTGCAGACGGGTTAAACAGAATTGAATAAATCAGAACATTGGCACCAATATGTGGTGCAGCTTTTAGACTGGACAGACATCTAATCAGTGCAACTCAGGAAATAAAAAAGTCCATATAGACTCTGACCTGGGAGAGCGGGGTTCACATCCTGTATAAAGTCACAAGTCAGCATTGACCTATTTGTGGCCACATGAAGCATGTGTCAGGTACTCGTCTGTTTGGAGGGGCTTAGAATAGAAAGGGAAGAGAGACGAGAGGTGCAGGACAGGTGGGTGGCTTCTTTGCCTTTATAGATTTCTGCCTGCTCCAACAATAAACAGGAAGAAATAGTGCATTTGTTGAGGACTATTTTCAGCCACAGGGGTACACAGATTGCATGCATGATAAAATAAACTACACAGAGTATCTTCGGAATATTGAGGACGCACGTCTCAGTACAACAGTGTGACTCACTTATGTGTTTTTAATTGTTTATGAGCAACAGTGGCGCAGAGAAACACGGAAAAAGCCTTTCTAGGATTAGTTCATTGTTGGTTTGGTGCTTTCCCGTTCACAATAAGAACATTTAAAAATAAAGCCAGCCTTATCTTTTAACGTGGCGTACCGGTCCACTAAAGAACTGCTTCTTTAACGCCGGCTAATGCGGCTGAACCTGACCGCTGACCCTGCTTTCGGCTGCTGCGTTCATTAATGTCTGTGTAACCAAAACTCTGATTCTGCCTTAAAGGAGAAGAGAGGAGGCCACACTGCAAGCACTGAATACACCGGGCTCCTTTCAGATGGCAACATGATGAAACACCGAGCAACGTAAACACACACTGCAGGAACAATGCAGACCTACTGTTCAGTACCTGTGGAAAAGCCAGAGAAAGCAGCTCACACAGACCCGGTTCAGCGTTAGAGAACAATGCCATAATATGTTCTCTGTGGATTGACCTCAGGCACACAAGAATGAGGAAATGAGGATTGGCTGGGCGGTTATGACACTGCCTTGGCACCCCAAATGGAAAACTGGTATTTGGCACACGAGGCAAGCCAGCTACCAACATACTGTGTACACAAACACTTATCAGACACATACAGAGCTCTGATGCTGATAACCAACGGGTGGAACAAATATAATAATCCTGGCTTTCTGCAAATGAATAAGGGATACACGTGATTTATCACAAAGTTACAGCACTAAGAGCCTGTTTTAAATACGAAGCTCCAGGAGTTTGCGCTAAGGGTTAAAGCTGTGTAGATTATTAAGGAAGCGGTTCGCTTCTATCGACGACAGCGCTCTATTGTTGAACCAGTTTTAAACATCTCTGCACTTACTCAGAAAAAAAGAAAGAAGTAAAAGTGCTTTTGAATATGATAAATTAGAGTGACTTCTAGAAGGCCACTAAGCTACTTTCACTCTGTTGTTGGTAGAAACATTTGTGATATTTTGTCTTATAGTGCAAACAGGAGCAAACCACACACGCAAATTTGTTCCCTTCAATGGCGTAGTATTTACCATTTCCTTTAATCTTGTTTATGTGAACACAGTGCTCCTCTAACTATTTGCTGCCTCTACAAGGGAAATTTACACAATGAAACAGATACACCAAACAGACTGGTATTTATATTTGTTCACACTGCGGCTGATATAGGAGCCTTTGTGCAATAATAGCTAAGAAATCCTGTTGTGTGTGTGTGTTGGTTCAATATAGGGCATGGTCCAAAGGTCTCTTTGCTCATAAACACATTCACAGAGTTCACAGGGAGGCAACAGGAAAACAAAAAAATCAACACCAACCAATAACCATAGGCTTTACATCCAGCCAATGATGCATTTAGCCCTTTGTAAACAAGACTCCGCAAGGGAAGTGGATGCCAACACAAATGTGGCTTATGCAACAACACTGGACGCAAACTGACAAAGTAAATATATAGATGCTAACATGCACACTGCGGTAAGAAAATGGTTCATGTAGTGCAGGTTGTGCATGACGAAATTTACTTTTCCTCATTATGGCCCCCTCCGCCACAGAGGACCTTTAAATGCCTTCCCAACCTGCAGTAATTGCAGCCATTTCCAGCCTTATGTACACTTAGAGCTGACTTTTCTATTAGTCTATTATAAATGCACTGGAGCAATTATCCTGTGAACACTGTGTGGGCACAGAAAATGCAAAATAAAACTGAACCAATATCCTTGCAACAGCTTGTTATGTAACACGGGGCAGAGGATTCAGAAGAATGTGTGTCATGCCATAATGTACCCTACCAAAACACATCTACAGTACATTCAAGAGCTGCAACAGATTCATCTGAGTATTACTGATTCATCTGGCATTTGTTTATTCAACTGAATCCACTCCTGCATTCCAGAGTGACGCATTGTTTTCCCAACCCACAATAAAGAATGCAGATAGTCAATTTACTGTCATACAAATGGCATGCCGGGAAAATGACCCTGAGACTAAAAATAACATCAAAATTTAAAATGAGTTGTTGGTTATTTTCAGCTGATGAACTAGTTGATCAATTAATGAACTAACTAGTTTCAGCCCTACTGTATTCCCACAGTGCCAATAGTAAAATGGTACAACCCCGTTGTGGTTGTGGGGGTAAAGAGTATCACCATGACATCAGTGTTTCGGTTGCCATGTTTGTGTGTGTGTGTGTGTGGGGTCTCGTGACGTGAATGCCATCATCAGAGGGTTAATGAGGCTCTGGGCGGAAATCTGAGTGCCTGCCAATTTATCGCCAAAGAACACTTCCTTTTAATCACATTGTGGAGAAACTGGCTGCTATTAAGGTGAAGCTGCTGCTGCAGAAGGAGCTCAATGAAAAGGAACGAAAAGAAAAACAACCTATTTCATAATATACCAGCGATAATATGTCCAAACTGAAATAAAATTACATTTATGTCTTTTACTGTTTCTCACAAGGAATGCTAGCTAATGCATGCTGATTGGTCCGTTAAGGATTTATGGCAGAGTACACTCCCTTGACCATGTCTGTTTCCAAAAGATAACTAAAACAGACACGAGGAGCCTCCACGTGTCTGTAAGAAGCAGCAGGTTATGGTGGTTAAAAGTAACTGCTGCTTGGTGGCTACTGTTAAATTCTACTGCAAATAACTGCCCCTCCCTGAGCCTGGTACTGCTGGAGGTCACTTCCTGTCAAAAGGAGAGCTCTTCCTTCCCACTGTCACCAAATGCTGCTCACAGAGGAATGTCTGATTGTTGGTGTTTTCTCTGTAACCTTGTAAGGTCTTTACGTTACAATGTAAAGAACTGAGGTGGCCACTGCTGTGAATTAGTGCTATATATATTTATACTTAACTGAATGGCTCGCTTCATGCCTGAAATCAAAATGGCAGCTGCTGTAAAGAGTCTCATGCAAAACAAAAAGCAAAGACAAAAAAAAACAAACAAACAAAAACAAAACAACTAACAATGCCAGAAGAAAACCTCACAAAATGTCAATTTTTGGGCTCCTGCTCTATCGGGCTCTATTAATTTGGATTATCTCATCATGAAACTGAAAGTCCAGAGAGTGAGAGTTCTCGAGGACTCAGAAGTTCTTTAATGCTACACTACAATGCAACAACTAGGCAATCATCCTTAAAGCGGACGCCAAGCTAACTTGAACAAAGTACAACAGGAAGGACTTCTTATCCCTGCTGTGGCTGCTCTCTGCATGCCAGTCTGCAAGCAAGTATATAAGTATACGTCATGCTTCATGATTATGTTTTAGTAGTTTTCTAACAGTCCTGTAATTATTTATTGTTGTTGCATATACTATTATACTTTCTCCACAAAAATGTGTTTTAACACTTTCAAAATAAAAGTATTATAGTGGTAGCTGGTTATAACGCACAATTCTTATTAACCAAACACATGTGAGAGTGGAAGCAAGTCATCCTGACAGTGGACCATGAGGCAGATTTAGAGCAGTCTGACCAGACAATGAACCTTTAGCAGCTGGAGGCCTCTTCAAAAACAAACAGAAAAAAAAAAGCAACCCAAAAAACAAAACTCCAGGCTGATACCGGATTGCACAGATGAATGGAGGTTACGCACGAAGGGGAGAGCCTGGAAGTGAGAAAAAAGTAAATTAAAAAGAGGCTGTGATGGCAGAGAGTGTGGCCGAAAACAGCGAGGAGGAGGCGGGAGAGCGGGGAGGAGAGACGATCTGGCTGTCAGTCTGTCTGGGAAGCCAATTTGCCAAATTAAAGCTCCAAAAATCTGGGCGGCGGACAAAGCTCGGTCTCGCCTGGGAAATCTCCCTATCTCCAGTAATAAAATTAAATGAATAACTGCAAAGAAAAAAGAAAAAAAAAAAAAAAGAACAAACACCCAAAACGACCTGGATGCGCCCCCGCCTCTCCGTGTCCTTGGAGCTCCGTTTCCCGTAACGATGGAGAGCAAAAGTGGCCCCGTTTGCCGCCCCTCGCCTCTCTTCCCACTCCAACCAGTGCGCGTCCGCAATATTCCCGAATAAACCTTTCAATCAATCAGTGACCCGATCGGTGGAGTCGAACTGACGGGGCATAACGGTGCTGTGTGTCCGCACAGCTGGATACAACAACAGCAGCAGCACATAAAGAGCCAGAGCACGAAAGGGAAGGTGCCATGGTGGCAGCCAGCAGCGTGTCCCGCATGGCACGGCGAGCCGAAGAGCCGCGCTTCCACATCCAGCCTCTCTCTCTTCTCTTTCACAGCTCACAGTCACATCTCGTGCATTTTTTACTTTACTTTTTTTTTATTACAATATAAAAGCAAAAATTCCTACCTAAAGCAGCCACCACGCTTCGCGGAGTATCCAGCCGAGACAACAGGGATCCTTTCAGCGCACAGACAATAAAAATGGGGCGCAGCTGGCAGTGCCACCGGATGTCCAATATTAATTGTTAATACGGCCGATGTGGATCGGCTTCGGCGTTTTAACGGCCCCGGCAGCAGTCAGGTGGCTGCTTTCTGTCCACACCGACTCGGACTTTTGCTACATTAAAGTTGAGACGAAGAATAAATCTCAGAACAACTTTGGCTACTGTATGTCCACCTGCAGGTGCTGCTGCCGACTGATGGGGGTTGTTACAGGCCGAGGCAAGTTGTGCTCGCCATAAAATGAAGGGTTTGTCGCCGTGAAACTGTAAAGTTTCAACTATTAAAGAAAATAAACACCGGGAGCAATCCTGCGTGTCCGCGCGTATGGGAAATATAAGCAAAAAGGTATAAATGCATTATGGAGCGTGAAAAGAGTGTTGTAAAAGTGTAATTAGGTGCCAGTTGTTGTTGTTTTTATTATAAATCTATAGGCTAACTTGTTATGTATACCATACGGGAAAAAAATCCCATATTTCCAGATGTTTTTTTTAATGTGATCCACTGATTATTCCAAATTCAAAAGTATAGTTCTTTACCATGCAGCCACAGTGTGTAAATCCATGTGAAAGTAGCCATTTTTATCATACAAGACCATTAAAAGCCTTCATATTTTTCTATCTGTGTTTAAGTATTTGTCAATGAATTCTCGGTCGTCAAACTACGTAAACGCTTATGTATTTGCCCAAAGACACAAAGCTGCGAGACGGGCTTTACCTTAACGCGTGTCCTCGGATGTCCCCTCCGAGTTAATGCTCCTCCGGACCGGGGTAAAATGTCGGCCTCGGCCTCTCCAGATGATATTACTCCGCACCATCCACGGAGGGGGGAGAAAAGGCTCACGCATGGACAGCAGCGGTGGCCGCTCAGCCCAGAAATCCCGTTCAACCTACAGCCACATGCAGGAAGTTAGTTCACAGCAGTACCGAGCTGGCCTATATGGCGGATAAACGGGACAGAAGATGGTTGTAGGACTGTTAAACACCCCCTTCTCCACCACCACCCCGTCCTCCTCCTCCTCCTCCTCCTCCGCATGCCTCTCCCTCCCCTTCATTGGTGCAGAAACCTAACGTTTTTGGAGATGAGAGGGTGGGAGAACAGAAGCACTCAACTCTCCTCTGAAGCTAATTCCGTTTTTACTAAAGTTTTACGGGATCGTACAGCAGACCCCCCCCCCCCCCCCACCCCCCACCCAGCCACCTCCACCCCCTCTGTGTTTGACTTGGTGCCGTCCGTCAGACTCACAAAACAACACTGGAGGACACTTTTGGTGCCGGCTCCACGGGGTTAAAACCACTTTTACGGGCTCAGAGTGAAATATAAACACAAGGAGAGAGACAGAGGGCGTGGATCCGCGCGTCCTGTGGAAGTCCTGTTTGCTGTCACTGAGTAGCAGCGCTCTTGTTGCTGTTGGCTACCCTGCGGTTAGCTACAAGGTTCAGGGTTCAGCGCACCGTACAGGTAGAGAGAGGAGCTGGGAGTGACTGACCTGATCGAAATAGGAAGTGTGTCAGCTGTACAAACAGTTGCAGTTCTCATCGGCGGATTGGGGGGCACTTGAGTTTACGAATAATACCGAAGCCCGAGCGTCAGTGCCGAAACATTTGACTATCCCACTTCTGGCAGGGGCTTTCAAAATAAAAGTCGCGGCGAGGCGTAAGGTGCAAAATTTGTATTATTAACTTAGAGAATTTTTTATTTATTTATTTTTTACAGATATTCTTTTTCTTAATGCAACTTTTTGAAATAATAACTATCTCTTTATATTGACTGCATTTATAACATTTATAACTAAATGTGCAGGACAGCAATCATATTTGGGTTTGGCCACCTTTTTTTAATTTTTTTTTTTAAAGATAAACCGTACCATTTTTCTAATATTTTAATTTAATACTAATATTACAGGACTAATGCAGTCCAATATAATCTGGGATGCGCTTTTGATTGAGTCCCATCTGTTATGTTCAAGGATCGTATTTAGAATAGAACAAAATAGAATGCCTATATTTGTCATTATACAGAATGTACATTAGCCCTGTTAATAGCTTATTTTACAACCAGTTGCCCTCTCCTATCACATACCTCCTAACAGCTCAAAATTAGGTGCTTTCACACATAAATTTTAATTTTAAAGCATGTATTCTGTTGCATTTACACCCAGACGGTATGGTCAGTGTAACAAAACGTAAGACATTAAAGTAAACAAAAACTAAGGACATTTACATTCGTCCAAACATTTAAGCCAAAAACAATGAAAAAAAAATCCCCATTTTTTTTTTCCAGATTTTTTCATAAAAACGGTTTTATGAGAGTTTATTTCTGATTTGGATGAAAAACAAAATCACTTAGAAGTTATATATGTTAAGTTGTTTTGTCATGACAAACAAATGGCAAAAGCTGAAAAAGTTCAAAACATTTCATCAGGAGTTTGAAAACATCTTATGACAGCACTGATTTTTTGCTCAGCGTCCCGTGAGATCAGACTTTTATTATGAAAAACAGAGCAGCCGGTTTTGCGCTCGTTCGCTGTTTATAACTTGACTTACTAGTGAAAACGGATATAGCTTGATCTACGACACAGTGTCGTCACAGGGGCGTGGTCACACGACCCGTCTTTAAGGACACCGGGAGGACTGACGCTAGAACCCGCTGACCTCGGCGGGCCCCCGGGGCGGCTTCAGTGCTGAACCCCGCTTGAACCACTTCACCTCCATACAAAGGAGAAACAGAGGAGCAGACGGCTTTACTGTTACTGAGCCTCTCACTCCCTGGTGGTGGTATGCTCCTCACGCTTGGGTCCTCTGCCAGGGGCCTGGGAGTTTGAGGGGTCTGCGGAGACCTCTGATGTTGTGCCTGGAATCTGCGGGAGCCACTCTTCCAGTTTGGGGGTTACAGCTCCTAAGGCTTAGATATTTGCATTAATGACCAGTTAAAAAGGTGTACCTAACAAATTGACAGGAGAGTGAATATAGATATAACTGAGGTCAAATAAGTGAACTTTACAAAATGAGTTCAATAAACATAATCTGTTCAGTTACAGTTACAGTGATACATGTATTTGCTGTTCTTCAGTCTGAAGAGTCATTTCACACATAGACGTTATATCTGTGGCCACTTTGTAACTCGGTCAGTTCTTGAGACAAAATGGTTCTCGAGGCTGCTCATATTCGATATGTTCAATTATGACGATCTAGCAGCAAGGAGTAAATTTAACACAAAAATACATCATCGTTAATGAGTACATAGATTTATTTTGTAATAAGGACATACTTTTTACATTGTAATAGGAAGAAAGAACCATTTCTTGACATGTATGAAAGGGATGCGGCAGACTTCCATCACAAACATCACTACAACAAGGGTCAATAGATATTTGTAACTCTGTAAATACCTGCAAGGTAGACAGTGTGTTTATATGCTGATTATGTTTCTTTAAAAACATAATTTAATGAGCCTAATAAACATTCATTCACTTCAGGAGGAAAAGAGCATTAATAATTCTAAAATGACCGAAAAATAAAAACTACAAGATTGTTTGATTCCAGTTAGCACTTGAACAATAAATTATTGTGGATATACAAATCACAATTTCCAAAAACCAAAATGATGTGATGCTTTGTAAAATTTAAATATACCGAGCAATGGTTTATCTGATTATCTAAAATAGTAGCTCCAAACCCAGCAAGTTTGTTTCCATTCAGTTTTTTTAATTTATAGGTATAGTGTCAAATTACAACAAACAGTTGTCTCAAGGCACATTATATTGTAAGGTAAAGACCTTACAATAATTACAGTTACAATAATTACAGAGAAAACCCCAATAATCAAACAAAGCCCTGCGAGGAAGCACTTGGTGACAGTGGGAAGGAAAAACTCCCTTTAACAGGAAGAAACCTCCAGCAGAACCAGGCTCAGGGAGGGGCAGTCATCTGCTACGACTGGTTGGGGCTGAGGGGAGAGAGACAGGACAAAAGATATGCTGTGGAAGAGAGCCAGAGATTAATAATAACTAGCGATTAAATGCAAAGTGGGTATAAACAGAGTAAAAAGAGGTGAGTGAAGAAAAAAACACTCAGTGCATCATAGTACACCCCCCGAGGAGCCTAGGCCTATAGCAGCATAACTAAGGGATGGTTCAGGGTCACCTGATCCAGCCCTAATTATAAGCTTTATCATAAAGGAAAGGTTTAAGCCTAATCTTAAAAATAGAGAGGGTGTCTCTTTCCTGAATCCAAGCTGGGAGCTGGTTCCACAGAAGAGGGGCCTGAAAGCTGAAGGCTCTGCCTCCCATTCTACTCTTAAGTATCCTAGGAACCACAAGTAAGCCAGTAGTCTGAGAGTGAAGTGCTCTATTGGGGTGATATGGGACTATGAGGTCTTTGAGATAAGATGGGGCCTGATTATTCAAGACCTTGTATGTGAGGAGAAGGATTTTAAATTCTATTCTAGATTTAACAGGGAGCCAATGAAGAGAAGCCAATATGGGAGAAATCTGCTCTCTCTTTCTAGTCCCTGTCAGAACTCTAGCTGCAGCATTTTGGATCAGCTGAAGGCTTTTCAGGGAGCTTTTAGGACAGCCTGATAATAATGAATTACAATAGTCCAACCTAGAAGTAATAAATGCATGAATTAGCTTTTCAGCATCACTCTGAGAAAGGATGTTTCTAATTTTAGAAATACTGCACAAATGCAAAAAAGCGGTCCTACATATTTGTTTAATATGTGCATTGAAGGACATATCCTGCTCAAAAATGACTCCAAGATTTCTCACAGTGTTACTGGAAGCCAAAGTAATGCCATCCAGAGTAAGTATCTGGTTTGACACCATGTTTCTAAGATTTGTGGGGCCGAGTACAAGAATGTCAGTTTTATCTGAATTTAGAAGCAGGAAATTAGAGGTCATCCAGGCCTTAATGTCTTCGAGACATTCCTGCAGTTTAATTAATTAATGTGTGTCATATAATTTCATGGTTAGATAAAGCTGAGTATCATCTGCATAACAATGAAAATGTCTGAAATGTTTTCTAATATTACTGCCTAAGGGAAACATGTACAGTGTACCGTATTTTCCGGACTATAAGTCGCACTTTTTTTCATAGTTTGACCGGGGGTGCGACTTATACTCCGGAGCAACTTTTATGTGAAATTATTAACACATTAACCAAAATACTCAGACACTTGACATCTCCGTGAACCGGAGCGTTATGGCAGTCTTGCATAACCTGTGGGAGCAGTGGATGATGGATGGAGGAAGAATGCGCCACCCAACTTTCCTGGAAGTCATTGGATGGATCAACAAAGCATGGACTTCAGTGACAACTGAAACCATCCTGTCGGGATTCAGAAAGGCCGGAATAATTGGAACTGCAACTGAGGACAAGTCTGACGAAAGCAACACAGAAGAGGAAGCGGCGCTTTGTCTACCTAGTGTGTGGAGTTGTTTATAAGTGACACAGAGGATAAAGAATTCAATGGATTGATGGTTTGGTAAACTTGTTAGCATGTATGCTATGGTTATCTGAATAACTGTTAATGTTACGTTAATATACCAGACACGTACACAGTTCTTTGTGCGTCATGTAGCTGAATGTGTTACGTTAGCATACCGTAGGCGTAACCCTATTCGGCCTGTTCTTGGTCTCAGATTCTATCAAAATGCGACTTATAGTCCAGTGCGACTTATATATGTTTTTTTCTTCTTTATTATGCATTTTTTGGCTGGTGCGACTTATACTTTGGAGCGACTTTAGTCTGAAAAATACGGTAAATAAAATTGGTCCTAGAGTACTTTGTGAGAGTGAGAGTATGTGAGAGTACTTTGGGGCATAAGGCATGGATGACTTGCATGTGTGTAACCATTAATGCTGAATGATATAAACAATGCATCTATGCATGCATATACATGAACAAAATATGCTGCTGTCCAGATAACATCCTCATAACCAGGAAAGGCCTCATCTGCTAGTCACTGCATTCTGTTTGTTTAGTTTTTACACAGTGCTGCAGCCTTCTTGGAAACTGGGTTGTATACAGCAACTACTGATAACAAACCAGGTTTACTGTTATAATGTTGTTTTATTAATATGGATGCTTTTGTGTTTTAAACAAGTTTACCATGTTGCAGTCATTTAATAACCACATTTAATGGATCTTTATATTTACATTAATGGTTTATATATATATATATATATATATATATATGAAAATGATGAAAATATAAATCTTGCAGCTGCCTTATTTTAGAAATGGAGTCATACAGTTCAGCCAGCAATATATAGGTCAGCTATAGCTGCTTGTATAAACATAGTTAAATCTTAATGTACTCTCAGAGGAAAGTAGGTTGTCATGGTGCATGAGCACATTAAGCCACATTTTATGAATATTACAAAGGATAAGCTGTGTGGTGTTTGTGATTATCTGTGTCTGTCAGCTAAAGCCCATATGTGTTGCCCTCTCGGCTGTGTGTGTGAGCATGTCTGTATGTGCCCTTAAATAATATGTTGTAAATTGGCATGAACCTGTTTAAGCACTTAAGTGGGCCAAAGCTTGTATATATGTATCATACTTAATGGACAATATTAACATTTTTGCACATTTGACCAGCATACCACTGGATAGTATAAGCTATCAGGCCACTATGTTGCTTAATCATTTACCAAAATCAGGCCTGCATTTTCAGTATCGATTGTACGATTGTATTATTGTACAATGTTGCCCCACCATTAATTATTCGCAGATGAGAAGTATAAATTAATATTTTCTGTATTGCAGTGAAATATGGTCATAACTGAGCAAAACCATCTTAATTGTCCCTCCAAGTACACTGCTGTTTAGTAGTCCCTCAGTAATAAGGATTAATATTTGTCCACCTGCAAAACAAGATTTTATTTTGCTTTTTTATTTTAACTTGCTATCTCTGAATGCTTTCTTTTCAGCTCTCGCTCTGTTACAAATATTTTAAGCTACATTTCAAAATATAAAAGTTGTAATCATGTTTTTTTAATATTTATATGACTGTCATACTACTCAGTGTGATTCTGTGTCCCCTGATATGTCTCTATTGAGCTTGAGTTTATTTATACTACTTGTTTCAAATCAAATCAAAGTTTATTTGTCACATACATGGTCATACAGGGTACAGCTGGAAATGATTTGATGACTACCCTTACACTATAACACAAGATGAAGATCTTGATTGATTTTAAAGAGTGTAATCAAGAATATAACTCTATTTACTTTATTTATTAAATCTGAAAATATCAAGCCTGTTTTTTTATTCTGATAAAGATTTGTTAATTTATAGGTATAGTAAAATAATTAAAAGTATATTGTTATACAATGACAGGGTGTAAAATTTATATTGCATAATGGCAGCCTTTTGGTCACTGCTGCCCCCTATGGCTGAGAGCTGTGTCACAACAAGTGTGACACATGCACAGTGGTAGATAATTTTTTGGTGATTGTATTCAACACGCAGTAGTGTTTTCACTATGAACTGATTTTCTTCCAGTTATCAAAACTGGCAGTGTGTAAAGTACATAGGCCATAGCTACAGTGTTATTAGCGATCGACTACCTTGCTTAATTCAATGCAATCTCATACTGGATTCTAAACTTGGCATAAAAAGTAAGGAAATTTGTCTTTAGTTGATTATTATGTTGTTGCAATGATGCTTTTTGGCAATAAATCTTATATAATTGGAAAGCTTGTTTATTTCCCCTTAAATGGAGCCACATTTGGAAGGAAAATGCATTTGTGGGTTGAGCAGCAGAGTTGAGTACGTGGGTTCCACCCATGATCAACTTGCCAAATCTTCTCTGCCAATGCCAAACAGCTTATTCTGCTCACCCAACACTTAACACTGAACTTTTATATAATTTAAGAGGCTGGCCACGTGGAGTAGCTTGCCAACCAGTGTTCTAGCAATCTGCCAGATCACTTCTGCTTCTGCTTCTGTATTTCAACTTGGCTAGCTGAAACACTTGGCAGTGTTTTTGTAGTTTTGGAGAATGAATTTTTTAAATTTCATACTTATTTCTCTAAACTTCATTTGTAATTTGTGTTACTAATTAAAAGATATCCGTGAATGTGCCTCCAAACAGTCTATCGAAGTACCCTACTAACTAAAGTTGCTAGCATTAGCTGATAACTTAGCACTATAGTGGTGGCTCCAAAAACCAAGATGGTGGCTGCCACATTTGTAAAGTGGAAGTATTAAAGTGGAGGTTCACAAACCTTTGGGAGATGTCTTGGTGTCTACATTTATCTACATATATCTTTTATCCATCCATCCATCCATCCATTCATCCATTCATCTATCCATCATCTTTCGCTTATCCAAAGTTGGGTTGCTTGACAGCAGGGTATTGAGGCATTCCCATGCCAGAGGAGATATATAATCTCTCCATCAAGTTCTGGGGTCTCATCCTAGTTAGGTATGACTGGAAAAACTTCAAAGGGAGGGACCCAGGAGGCATCCTAACCAGAGCCCCAAATGACACAGATTTCTTTCAACATGCCAGAGCAGCGGCTGTATCCTGAGATCCCTCCGGATGTCTGAGCTCCTCATGACATCTCTCAGTCATTACCCAGATTTCATGACCATAAGTGAGGGCTGGTACATAGATGGACTACTAAATCGAAAGCTTCATCTTTCAGCTGAGCTCTCTCTTCACCTCAACAGTCTGGTACAGTGCCTGCAGTACTGCTGATGCCACACCAATCCGCTAGTCCAACTCATGCTTCACCTTCATATCATTTGTGAATAAGATCCTAAAATACACAAACTCCCTTGCCTCTCTCCCCAAACCAAGAAGGAGCATTACACTGTTTTCCAGCAGAGAACCAGACTTGGAGGTTCTGATTCTTATCCCAGCCATTTCATATTTAGATGAAAACTGTTCCAGTTCATGCTGAAAGTCATACTCCGATGAAACTAACAGAATTACATCAGCTACAAAATGCAGGGATGCTTTTCTGAGGTTCACAAAGTGGATACATTCCTCACTCTGGCTACACCTTGAGATCCTGTCCATCAAGTCAAAAATAGAATCGGCGACAAGAGGCAACTAGAAGAGTCCAACATCCACTGAAAATGTGCTTGACTTTATGCCAAGAACGCGAATGCAGCTCTCTTTGGTTTTACAAGGACGTGATGGCTTGTAGCAGCAGACCCAGAACCCCATTCTCATCTTCTCTGAGTCTACAAAACACATGTAGACTGGATGGCCCAACTCTCATGATCCCTCCAGAAGTCCTGCAAGGATGAAGATCTGTGCCACTGTTCCACAGCCAGGACAGAATCTGCAATGCTCCTCTTAAATGCAAGATTTGACGATTGGCTGGAGCCTCCATTCCAGCACCCTGAAATAAACTTTCCTTGGGAGGCTGAGCAGTGTAATACCCCAAAAGGTTTCCCCTTTTTGAAAATGGGAACCACCACTCCAGTCTGCCACCTCACAGATCCTGTCCCAGACCACCACCTGACATTAAAGATGTGTGCCAACCAAGACAACGCCACAATGTCCAGAGGTTTTAGCATCTCAGGGTAAATCTCACCCAAACCTGGTATCTTGTCATGAGGGGGCTTACCCTGACAGCAGCCACTGCTGGTAGAATAGGTCAGGCTTCCCCTGAGCCACATAGAACATTTTGACCAGGCTTAGAAATTCCTGAAATTGATCTTTCCAACAAATGACAATATCGCTAATCCAGGTCAGAGGTTCTCCTAAACCAAACATGGCCCGAATCAAGCCCTGCTTTCTCTTCCTGAATAGCTGGATGACTTGCCAGAACTTCTTTTGAGACCTGCTGAAAGTCCTCCTCTATGGCTTCCCCAAACTCCTCCCACACCTGAGGTTTTGTTTCTGCAACTGCTGAAGCCACAGCCTTTTTGGCTTTCTGCTGCATTGGGAGAAGCTTAAATCAACCAAGCTCAGAAAACCTCATTCTTGTGGCTACCCTTATCACTTACGTCCATCAGAGAATTCCATTGGGGAACCTTATAAGCACAGCTCCTGCCAGCCACCTCAGCAATGGAGGTCTTGAACATGGCCCATTTGCCAGATGTTTGTAGGCCGAACACGCACGTCCAATAATAAAAGTGCTCCTGGAGCAAAAATTTAATCCAAAAGGGCCTTCAAAGTTCCCAGTTCACCCTCACTGCTCATTTGGGTTTTCCAGGTATGTATGTTTGTATGTATGTATATTCCATTCATTCCAGCTCCTTCAACATTTCAATTAAAAAGAATTGATTTAATAAGTCCTTTAGTTCAACAGGTCTTTAGTGCCAAGCATTGCATGTTCTTGTTCAGCAACATGCTTTCACTTGATAGATGAGGTGAGTTAAATGAGTGTCTATGAATCATGCATGCTTGCCTAACTGTGCTGTTGTGACAGTCTTGCATAAGGGAGTCAACCTTGTCCCTGATTGCCAAGGCAACCTTAACTGACTCAGCCCTACAGCAGAGACCCCCTCCCTCTTAGAGACCGTGAAACAATATCAGTAGAGATGCAACAAAAAGGTCGACACCAGGAAGGTTAACACTTCAATCATATTTTTTATCCTTACACAAACACACATGGAACTCTAAATGATATAGTAGACCTCTTCTGTACAACTTCCCACCAGGTTTTCGAATCAGTGCATGTTGATGTGTGCATGTCTGTTTGTTACTGTATCCTTGTAAGATAAGATTAAAATTCTATACAAGTACAGGGACAACTTTTATTTTTGAAACACGGAGTCTCATTGAGAATTTCAACCCTCCAGTCAAATGCCCTTGTTTGGTGTGTATCAGTTGAAACAACATTAAAACCACATTTTTAAAAATCATTTGTAGATCCAAAACAACTCTGACTGGGACCTCTGGGGATGTTTGCTGGTGTCACTGAGAGGCTGGCAGTGGATCAGTTGGGTAGTTTGGTGGTGGGGTGTACCTCTCTATCTTGCAAATGCTTGGTTGGATTGGGATGTGGCAAATTTAAAAACTGGGACATCACCTTGGGTTCTTTTTTTGTGTTATCTGTGAACTGTTTCGCAATGGGGGTGGGGGTGGGGGGCAGGGGGTGGAGCTGCAACAAAATGTAGTTGGGTCTAAATGTTTACTCTGTTAAGTTTGCCTGTCAGTGGTTTTATGTTGTGCGTGATCAGCTCTGTTCTTGGTATGTCTGCAAATACTTCTTTCACAGCTGAAAGCCACTGCTCAGCAGGAACATCCTTTAAAGAGTGCAACTGGATCCTATGAGACATATTTCTTTATTAGGTATTTCACAAATAGTGCCAGTCACATACAAGCATTTACTTCACACTAATACAAGGTTACATACAGGGTCGCATCTCCATCAACAATTAGATTTGTGATTTATTGAATTTTTGTTACCATGGTGATTCTTAACACACTAAAAAAAAAAAATCCATCCCCATCTATGCTGCCAGGAACATTTAACAAATGAACAGTAGCCAGTTATCAAAAATGAGAAAAAGAAAGTCACAAGAATAGGAAAAGAAACTGATTATTCTAACATTTTTAAAGGTGCATTCATACTCAACATGTTTCATATGGGTTCTCTGAAGCCTCAGCTGTTCCCTCTTTTAGTCCAGCGTGGGTGAATAATGCCATTTAGTGCCCAGTGATGGACTGACTTTGCTCCTCTGCAAGCAAACTCTGGTTTGTTTTAGGATGAGTGGGATTGATGA
The DNA here is from genome assembly GCF_007364275.1 of Archocentrus centrarchus. Classification (NCBI taxonomy): domain Eukaryota; kingdom Metazoa; phylum Chordata; class Actinopteri; order Cichliformes; family Cichlidae; genus Archocentrus; species Archocentrus centrarchus. Next base: position 4,616,195 of record NC_044346.1, read on the forward strand.
TGTAATTTAATCGGTTTGTTTCATATGGCAATCGTAACCACAGGAAACCAAACCAAACCAAAAGTGCACGGGTACAGCTGCATGAAAGTCAAACAGAATGAAACCGGAGTCTGGACTGATGCTCATATTCAGCTTTTCTTCACATGCTGTCAGCTAGGATAAAGATAAAACACTGCCAGAGTTACAGGACCTGGTTACAGATTTGTTTAATAATAGACTGCATATAAAAGATGGAGGTAGTCCTCAGGTCTGAAAAGAAAGATGGAAATGCCCTAAACCTGCATTCTTTCAACTGACCAGGAAGGGGTGCCTCCTGTAGCTGCAAAAAGAAATACAATAGGTTCTGTGAGAAAATTAGCCTACTTCTCACTGGATTTATGACCTCAGTAAACCTTCCTTATTATTATTCCTTATTATTAATTCTTTGGCCTTTTTTTTTTTTTAAAATACAGCATGTTCACTTTGCAAATGATGGTCCTATTTGGAGTAAAAGCCACTAAAGAAGGATACGAGCCAGCAGTTTCCCTTGCTTTCTCAGTCAGATCTGCCCCTCGCTCATCACGTCCAGTTTCAAAACACCAAGATGATGACACCCAGCTCAGTTTGAGCCTTCAAAAATGGGTTCACAAACCAGTGTGTGACGCCACAGTGGGCGCGCCCATCTTTTATATGCAGTTAGAGCCACTAAACCTTTGTCCAGTAATTGAGCTACTTGTGAGTCCATGTGATGTTTGTTTTCACACTCAGGTTTATTTGGAGTGAAACTAAATACCAACTATAACAAACTTTCCTGGCAAGGAAAGGCTACTTTGTCAGTGTAATCAAATATAACTGCAGTCCTCTGACACAAGTCTCTGCACGTGTAAATTACTGTAACGCACACACGGTTATATATCCAATCTTAGACACATGCCACCGCCACGATTACAGAAAAGGGCGAGGGGGAAAAAGACAGAACACAATTTGGTCTTTCTAAAAAGTAGCTGTATTTTGATTTTGATTCTTTTTGGCTGAAGCAAAGTGGTTTCAGAGAAGAGGACAGGGAAGGGCGAGTGACAGGGAGGGAAGGACGGGTGCTCAAGGTTTGGAGAGGGGAGGTGTAATTGTGGCAGTGGCTGGCAGCAGAGACTGAGAGCATCGGGAGGAGCCAGTTTGCTTGTATTAATAAAATGTTTGCTATGCTTGTGGGACTGCTGATAATGTGCAATAAGCTAATTTTTTAGGGGTGTGTTATTGTGCACATGCTTCTATGTGTCAAGTTTAGATTTACAACAATTGACTGGTGTCTATTATTACCCGCGCATGATTATAGGGACCGCAGAAGAAAATTAGACGTAGCTATATCTGATCCAAAACATATACTCAGCACTGTCCCTGCCAGATTAACTGAATAGATAAGATAAATAATCATCAAGTGCAATTAAAAGTCTTCATACAATAAAATGAATCCCCTGCACCTTTCATTATTTCCCCAAATATGAATTAATAGTGCAGCCATGCACAGGCATTGTTGGCCTTCGAATAAAAATCATATTCAGCCAATCAGAGGTTACAATGCTGCAGTTGCTTCTGAATCACAGCTACTGAAAATAATTCACATTTTATCTGAACAATGTACTTTTCACTGCTTTGTACTTGTTTTTTTTTTAAATCAAATGTAAAAATCTCCCAAGAGTCTGAATTCATTTGTTAACGTTTAAATGAGGAATAGAGTGAAAGATGCATTTAAAAACAGCAGATGTTAACACCGCATCTGTCAGCTCCAAAAACACGTCCCTACAGTACATCTGTACACGGGCAGGCGAGAATCGGGCAGGATTTCATCAAAAGGGGTCAAGTGAAGACGGACTGAATTGGGCGATGAGATCACCATGGCAACGAGGACCTCCGCGGTGCGGAGCACGAGGGGAATGTGGGAGGGAGTTTCACGCTGAAGTGCCCCAAAGTGGAGGGAATCGCTCTCCACTTTTTTTACGCTTTCAGGAGATTCTCGTGGCCGCGGTCCAAGCACCCACACTAATGAACTCTTCACACGCTCGCTCGCACGCGCGCTCACACTCACACACCATTACATCACGGATAATAACACTTACATAACAAGACCTTGTGGACACTGAGGTGATTACAAGAGGGTTACATCAGTGTCGGCAAGCCAGAATAAATACGCGCTGAAAATCATGTTCCCTGCTGATGATGGCAGCAACACAAAAAAGAAAATATGTAAACAGAGTCAAAACTAAAGAATTGCACATGTTGAAGAAGGGGCGATAACATCTACTGCTAGCCGATTGGTGCTGCTGCTTCGCGTTCCTCAGTTTGGTTTGCACTGGAGTCACAGGATGAATTGATTCTTATTATTCTTAATATTCCTCAAGGTTACAAAAAAAGGTGGCAAAAAGGAAATGGATCCACCCGTTCTGCAGATTTGTGTTTAAGGTTAGGAGTAATTCTGAAAACCGAAGACGACCAAACCAGACGATGGGAATGACGAGAGGCTTCACAGCACGCAGCCCTGCAACAGAAACACACAAAAAAACCAAACAAACATTTGAGCATAATCACAAATATTTCAAATTAAGGCATGAATAATAACAGCATGTTTGGTGCAGCCAACAATAACCTCCCACCCCCACTTCAGAAACTGTCAGTACTGCATGACCAAAAACATCAGGGGACTTGTGGCAAACATTCCCTCTGAAAATTCATAAAAGTGCCCTTATTTTCTATTTCACCCAGCTCATATTTCTGTGCAGTTGATAAATATTCACGCCTGAATGCCACCTCTGTCCCCAGGGGCTGTTTAGTGGTAAGCTTTTTTTTTTTTTTGGTTCCTTCTCCCCACTGTACTTAAAAGAAAAAAAATGGAGCTTTTTTTTTATTTGCAAAAACAAATAAGGGCGCAGAAACTGCTGGTACTGAGTGGAAGAAAAGGAAATGCAGAAAAAACAGAAAAGCTCTGTTTCTTCTCCATAATTTATTTTGCCTGTGGTAGTTTTTTTTTTTTTTTTTCTTGATACATAAGCAGTTCATGGGAGTGCAGCTAATGTTTATTTTGATTTATGACATTTAAAGTCATTTTCCCACAGTAAACATTTGAAATAGACAGTCTCACTGCTTTTACTCAGAAATGATCATTTTGGAGCAAAAAAATAGGCAGTGAGCTTTTGTTTTGAAGGGCGGTGTTCAGTGTGTGGGTGTAGTTAAAAATCTGATTCTGCAGTAACTGTAGAGGCTGTATTTAAGCTTTACTAGGGATGGGCTTTTCAAGCAAACTATATTAGTCACTGCTAACTATTTGAGCAGTCCTTAACTGCCACCTTCTGGTGACAGTAGGGCATTACATGCTACCAGTTGCCACTAAAATAGACAAAGGGAAATGACTATTTTAAGATGAGATAGTCACATAAACTATTTGAGATTTAATGTAAATAAAGGGAACCTATTAAGCTCATTTCTAGCTCCGCAGTTTTATTCTTGGACTGTACTAGAGGGGGTTGCGGGGGGGATGGAGGGATGGAGCCCATCCCAGGGGGAAAGGAGGGGTACAGCCTGGACAATCTGCCAGTGTATCATAGAAAGACAGACAACCAGCCATGCTCACATTCACACCTACGGCCAGTTTAAAATCCGCATTTAGCCTAACATGCATGTCTTTGGGAAAACTAGAGTACCTGGGGAGAACCCACACAGACACAAGGAAAAGATATAAACTCCACACAGAAAGTCCCCAGCTGGCTGGCGGATTCAAACCCAGGACCTTTTTCCTGTGAATTACTGCACTGCACAGCAGTGCTGGCCTTGGATAAGCGGAAGAACATGGATGGATGGATGGAATTTACTAGAGTAGCTTTGCATGTTTAACAGGTCAAATCTAATCCTTATCGATCTCATACTGGGTCTTAGTGCAGCCTCTCAGTGCATCCTCTGCCTGAACAAGCTGTTTGAGCGCTCCTCCACCTCCATTTAAGCCAACTTTCTTCTGACTGGCTGCCCCTCGTAAATAAAACATATGAGCAGCAGGTGAGTGGGGCTTCATACAGATCCAAGAGTGGAAAAAGCTGAGTCTCTTCAGCAGTCTTAAGACTGAACTTTTGTCTGTTAGGAATTACTTGTACCTGCACAGAACTCATTATTTAAATCTCTGGCAATTCACCATTATAATACTTAATACAAGACAAAATATGAAAAGGTGTAATAGCTCCCTTTGAATGACTACATGAAGATTTGAAAATGAAGACCTTTTCCTATCTGGCCATATTTTTAGGAGTTATTTGTAGCAGTTTATATTGGGTCCAGGCAAGTGGTGATAATGTCTTGTTCTTGGGTTGAACTGACATTCAGTAAGCCAGCTCCCCTCTCTGATTACATTCTGACCACCTCTGACGTCGTGCTCTACCAGACTTACCCTGTTTACTCCCAGAAGTAGCGCAGATACCATATAGTTTCATTCTTGAGCTGAGGCCCGAACAGAGGGTTGGTCTGGGCCAGAATGGCTATCAACCAACTGGACAGAGAGAGAAAGAGAGAGCGGAGGAATGAAAAAGGATTGTTAACGTGGTGAGCTCATATGCAAGCACACAGACACATGCTTTTGTTTTGTTTTTTTAAAGAAAAGATGTGGGTTTGAACATCCTGGGTTGTATCAAACACGCTCCACCCTGGAACCCGTTTTCAAATTGTGCCATTTTCAGGGACTCAAAACGCAGTTGTCATGTGGACATTTCTGCAGGTTTGAACATCTGCAAAGACTACAGTCAACAGCTGACTATTAAAACAAAGCCCATCAATGTCGGGGGTATCCTCCCACGATTAATGAAAATATAAAATAAATGTAGAAGTCAGGATAACATTACAGCCCCATTTCATAATCGCAGACTTCAGCAGATATCTGATTACCTTCTGCAAAACTATTTTGCCCTAATTTGGAGGCCTTGACCTTAAAATTTTATCCAAATATTTGCAGTCACCCCCCAGGTTAATAAATATATAATACATATTCCATGTTTTCAATATTAACAATACTCATTAAATCAAAACAATTTTAAGCACACTGTAAGAGACTGATATTCTGTGATAATCTCTACAAGTACTTTTTAGTAACCACATCCTAAAACAGACGTACAACATTTCCACGGTAACCAAATTATATAAAGTACATACTGCACTCTTATACAAGGGACTGTACTACATAATATCTTTCTATTTATATAATCTATAACAATAAGCCAGATACAACGCATACTTAAAAGGTATTCACATCCTGTTATACTCATGTGTGTACAGGAACATTACTACATAATTCACCCAGACTACACAATCTGCTGAAACATAATGCAACCATGCTGTTTATATCTGAGCAGTGTTGCTGAGCAGTAGGTATGGCTTTAATATTGCTCTATGATGAGTCACAGTGTCATGGTCCTGGGCCGGTGGCCCAGTGTTTTGTGTTTTTGTATGGTTCTGTTTTGTTGTGGGGTCTCTGTTCCTGTTCTCCCTCTGTGTCAGTATCTCTGGGTGTCAAGCCGGTGTGTACCATGTTAGGTTATTTCCTGTTTATTTTGGTAGGTCTTTTGGTTGTTGTGCTTTGGGTTTAGTTTTGCTTCCTGTGTGTCCCTCCCAGCTGTTTCCCATTTGCCCATTACCTGCTCTGTGTATATATATCGTCAGTGTTTTTACTTTGTCGTCGTCGCGTCATTGGTTGTTGTCCGCTGTTCTGCATGCTTGTCTGAGTTAGTCAAGTCTTGTTAGCTTCACGTCTCTCCCCGTTGAGTGTATGCCAAGAAGAGTTCATGTTGTTGCTGATACCATTTGGTGTAAATAAAACGTGTGTGAATTACACCTGCCCTGAGTCTGCAAATTGGCGTCCTCCTTCCTGCCTGCGCAGCGGCCAGCTGTGACACACAGTCTGTACTATTTATGGCCATGAGTCCTCCCTGGCCAACAATGCTCAGCCAGTCAGAAATTGGCAACAAAGGCTAATCAATAAGGCTGCAGCCCAGAACTGATGTTACTACAAACAGACGACTCTTCACCTACAAATCTGGGATTCCCAGTTTCTCACTATCAGCTACTGCCAGCTGTTCAGTGACCTAGGTTGGCTTCTAGATATGGGGAATCCCCACTTTGTCAATTTTAGTAGGTATAACCAATCACAAAGCACAATATGATCACATGACCAGGCTAAGCCAATCAGGCATGAGAAAGAGGCTGCATCTCATTAGCATACACTATCATGGCATTAGCAGCCTAAAATCCTCCCTGTTGTTTACTCTCCACTTCAGATAAATACAGCCAAAATGCACAAAGGATACTAAACATCCAGGAATATGAATATCATGCTGCACATCTTTGAACAGTAAAGAACACATCTGCCAAATTTTATGGCTCGGGGGGGGGGGGACTGTCCACACCACAAATAAGTTCTGTGTGATTATTTCAATCGTTTCAGTAAAAAATAAGAAAAAGAAACAAGCAATTAAAAAAACATTTTGGCTGGAGTTTCTATTTGTAGGCAGTATTTTCTTTAGTATTGTTGAAGTTTTGCCAGAGGCAAAAAACTGTGTAATAAATTAGCTGCAGTCACTTGCAGAATACAGCCTGTAGGCTGACCGAAACGAGGGTGTAATTAATGCATATAAACACAAAATGGATGGTAAAATAATGTTTCCTCATTTGTTCACTGTGATTTTAGTGACCCAGTTAAAACCTTTTTTCCCATAAGGCGATCTGTCCACGTTTATAAAAGTGCTTCACAAACAAAGTCATTATTATTTTTGTAAAACCACACAGACACTCACAAACAGAGCATAATTTCTGGAACAGAGCTCTACAGCTTATCCAGGTACATCATTTAGAGGCATAAACTGTGCCAATAGTATACTTTTACAGTATGAATGCTGTTGCCTGTCTTTGTGTTGGTGGAGGTACACCCCGAGGGAGCTGGGCTTCCGCTATTGGTGGAATGATAATCCTATTTGTGCACATCCTACCTCTCCTAGCTGCCCCACTTTTATCCAACAAAATGCACAGTAAGAGACTTTCCTGAAAATTATTATTAATTACAATGTTATTCTCTGTGTATATGGCAGACTGTTGTTTGACCCTGGAAGAACACGCTCTAACACACATAGATCTTAATGGGGAGCACGTGGAGCCTTAGAGACTCTATTCACCAAATCAATTTAAAAGCAAAAGGCTAAGTAAGAATCAGGAATAAGAAATGCTAAAATCATAATAAACCACTGAGAATACTGTCACCTTCTGTGAATGGCATTATTACTGTAAGAACTAAGCCATTTAAGATTTTTAGTAGCTGTATCTATGGCGTCAATTTGAAAATCCTAGGTGACATTATCGCGTTGACAAGATTTTTAGAAAACTTGACCTCTGACCTTAGGTCAATGTCACTGAGATTCAAACTGGTCCAAGATTTTTAGAACATGCATCTAAAGTGTGAATTTAAACATCGTAGATCATATATTTCTCGAATCATTGTGTTCACAAAATTGAAAGTTGGTTGCTCGCCCGGGCGGGTGACGGCAATAACCCATCAGCCTTTGTAGGCTTTGAGGTAAAAAGCACATGCGGCCAATATACAGACACATAAGGCCAAATGACAGCGTGACTAGATATACACGCAGACACAAGACATTTATCTTTTGTCTCCACAGGAATTAAATTGCTATAAAACTGTGGGCTCTGTGCTTCATGTTGAAACAGTTTTTTTTTTTAACTGCTGAGTTTTCAGCCAAAAAGCAATCACAGTACATAGACCGTTTCTTTATATTTAGATTTCATATTTTTTTTATACAGTTTGGTCTGTTTTGTGCTATTCCAGGAAAATGAGCCCGGTCAGTTTTCTCAGCTATATGACTGTTTGGTTTTTCTCTTTCAGCATCTTCCCACTTTATCCTTTCTTTGCTCTACTGCAGTGAAGAAAAACCTCCTCTCTCAGCTGGAACTAAGCCTGTCAGGTGGAAAATGTTTTAGAGGTTTTGTTATCAGTGTGCAATTACAAATCAGAAGGCTCTGCAACACAGACGGGGCATTGTTCACCCAGAATATCCTTTTAGTAAAATTTAAGACAGGTGTACCCTCGGGGATAATTAATGCTTTTGAGAGAAAGAAAGGAAGAAAGCATCATTTTGTGTTACTGTAGGGTCTTTACCTTACAACATAAAGCGCCTTGAAGTGACCGATGTTGTGATTTGGTGCTATATAAATAAAATGTAATTGAATTGACACAGTAAGGCCATGTCAGCTAGATCCCATTCCCATGAAAGCAGCATGGAGCTGTTACTGTAGCTGACTGAAGTGATTTTAATACAGTGTCGTTATGTTGACTGCACTGTAACAGTCCTTTGTTCTGTTAAGAGCAGGATATTAGTGCCAGATCCTGACTGATAACAACCCATTCTTGCATAATCAATGATTGGAGTTTGTCAGAATTTGTGGGCTTCAATCTTGAATCAACCTTTTGAGGCTTAAGGTCTGGGGAGTTTCCTGGTCATGGACCCTTACTTCTAATGTTTTGTTCCCCGAGCCACTTAGTTATCACTTTTGCCTTATGGCACTGTGCTCCATCATGCTGGCAAAGTCATCGTTCTTCACCAAACTGTTCTTGGATGGTTGGGAGAAGTAGCTCTCAGAGGATGTTTTGGTACCATTCTTTATTCATGGCTGTGCTCTTAGGCAAAGCTGTGAGTAAACCAACTCCCTTGGAGGAGAAGCAGATGCCCCAAACAATCAGGAAGTGGCTTCATCAGAGAAAATGACTTCACCCCAGTCCTCAGCAGCCCAATCCCTGTACTTGTTGTAGATTATCAGTCTGTGCTTGATGATTTTCCTGGAGAGAAGTGTCTTCTTTACTGCCCTTCTTGAAACCCGGCCATCCTCCAAAAGTATTCTCCTCCCTGCATGTGCAGATGCATTCACACCTGCCTGCTGCCATTCCTGAGCAAGCTCTGCACTGGTGGTGCCCCGATCCCACAGCCGAATCCAGTTTAGGAGATGGTCCTGGAGCATGCTGGATGTTCTTAGGCACCCTGAAGCCTTCTTCACAAACAACTGAAGCTCTCTCCTTGAAGTTCTTGATGATCCAATAGATGGCTGATTTAGGTGTAATCTTACTAGCAGGAATACCCATGCCTGTGAAGCCCTTTTTATGCAAAGCAATGATGACTGCATGAAACCATAGCAAAAAGAGGAAGAACAATGATTTTTAAGAACCATCCTCCTTTTAAGGAATCTGCTATTCAAACTCAACCATCATGACACAGGGATCTCTAGCCTTGTCCCCATCAGCATCAGCACTCAGTTCATACTAAGGGGCCCAAAGTGTGCCGAGAAAATACTCCCCACACCGTTACACCACTGCTACGCTGAACTGTTGATCCAAGGCAGGATGGATCCATGCTTTCATGTTGTTTATGCCAAATTCTGACCTTCCAGCTGAATGCTGCAACACAAATTTAGACTCATCAGACAAGGCAACATTTTCCAGTCTTCTGTTGTCCAATTTTGGTGAGCTTGTGCAAATTATAGCATCAATTTCCTTTTCTTAGCCGACAGTGGGTATTGATTTACTGTTGCCTTCCTATCAGCTCGAAGCTGTCTGGCCATTCTCTTCTGATCTCTGGCATCAACAAGGCATTTTGGCCCAGAGAACAGCTGCTCTCTGAATATTTAGATCAGCAGTTTCTGGCATTCTCAGACCAGCTTGTCTGGCACCAACAGCCACGTCACATCCAAAGTCACTTAAATCACCTTTCTTCTCCCTTCTGATGCTCAGTTTGAACTTCGGCAGGTAGCCTTGAACATGTCTACATGTCTAAATTCTTTGAGTTGCTTCCATGTGATTGGCTGATATTTGCATTAATAAGCACTTAAACAGGTGTACCTAACAAAGTGGTCAACATGGAAAAATGACAGCAGCTTCACACCAAAGAAGAGTAAGCAAATATGTACTTACAACAAGTAGCAACAGATCGCTGTGAGGATCAGACTGGTGACAATCACACTGTCAAAGAGAACAGAGGAGTCAGTCTCACATCTGTACAGTTTTACTATTAAAACATTCAAATTAGAATTACAGCCTGAGTCATATATTGGGTAATACTGCTCCTTTTTTTTTTTTTTAATAAAACGGAACATAATGCAGAGAAAGGTGCCTGGCCAATTTAGAAAAAGTGTAATTACACGGTTTTTCAAGGAGAGAAGCTCCATTGTTTACAAACCTCCCAGAATTCTCTGCAGCGCAAGCTTTTTACAATTAAAATAAAGTATGCATTAAAATGACGTTTGTTCAGCCGAACCCACATCATCCCTTCATGCTGTCCTCTGCTGACTGGACCCTTTCAGTAACTGTTAGAGGGAATGTATGCGTGTGTGTGTCTGGATGTAGGGAGGGATGGATGGCTGTTTCCTCGGATGACGCAGGGCCTCCATCACAAGAGCAGGAGCACGCTCACGCGCTCATATGTTTAAAAATGCTATCCAATTAATACAGCGAATATACTAACAGTAGGGAAAATAAACAAACATTTAATTTATAATGCTAGTATATAAAATTAAAGGAAACGCAAAATGATGCCGTTAACTGTACCCAATGAACAGCAGTTACAACGCTTACCCCCTATTGGGTCCTTTGGGCACTAAAAACGGGGCTACGACCCCCACCAACGCCCATAACGTGGTGAAGCAGATCATCGGCAGGGCGAGAGAATGAGACACCATGGCTTCAGTCCGCAGGAACCCGCAGGTATACAAAAATGAATCTCGGTTTGTCCTATCGGAGATAAAGATGTATCAATGGCCGCTGAGCCAGCCCGTCGCTTCTGCTATGTTCCCTCCCAATTCAGTCCATGCGGTCAATGATTGGGCCAGAGACTAGCAACAGCGATAGCTGATTGGTGTAGCCAGCTGTCGGTCAGTATTACAGCACGGGGTATTGGATGGATGTTTCTGCCAGCATATTTGAGGCAGGTGATTTTTTTTCCTTCTACACAGACCACAAAAAGTAAGGAAATTTGCGCTTTTTTCATTATTTCTTTGTTGTAACAATGCTTCTTGGCTATAAATCTTATACAGGTGGATAGCCCATTTGTAAGGAAAATGCATTTGTGGGTTGGGCAGCACCTGGGGTACCAGAAGCTCAAAACAAGAGTCAGTAGCAGAATAAGCTGTTTGGCATTGACAGACAAAATTTGGCAGCTTTTTTTTCATGGGTGCAACCCACATACTCAACTCTGCTGCTCAAACCACAAATGCATTTTCCTTACATACGTGGCACAATTTAAGGGGAAATAAACAGGCTTTCCAACGGTATAAGATTTATTGCCAAGAAGCATTGTTACAGCAAAGAAGTAATCGACCAAACAGGAATTTCCTTACTTTTTGTGCCTTATTTTCAGCAGGAATTTGTTGAACGCAGACAATAAATTAAATACAAATATCAATTTATTATAGCACACCTTAATGGTTGTCTATCTCTGTGTTAGCCCTGCCACCGGCTGGCAGCCTGTCCAGGGTGTACCCTGCCTATCATCCTATGACAGCTGGAATAGACCCCATCGTATATAAATATTTTATACAAATCCTACTATTGTATATGTTTGTATTTGCCAGCTCAGAGGATGGAATATAATGTCAAATTAGAATGATGTGTCACAATATAATGTATCATAGCATCGCACTATAATGATCGTAGTGTATGTGCATGATTTTATGTTCCTCTGAGTTTGCTAGTAAAATAAATTGATCTACCATAACGTAAGCAAAACAAAATTATTGTATACAAAATATTAAATATAAGGCACAAGACAGAATGTGTAGTTCTGAGATTTAGTGACCTTTAATTTTAATGTTATTTCCAACATTTTATTTTTTTTTTTTTTTGCTGTCTAAATCTTGCAAAATTTGATGTCAAACCTTTTGGAAAGTTATGAATAATATTTTTAACGTTCGTGTGGTTTTATTTTGATGGGTGTGGTGAGGAAGCATTGCAAGTCTTCCTGTTTTATTGTTGAAAGCCATAACCGGAAAGCAGCTGCGGCACCGGCAGTCTGCTTGATGGTGACTGGACAGTCAGAGGTACATCAGCGGAGCATATCTCATACGAGCCGGTTTTCTCGCCGGCGAGCTGTCGGCGCTAAATGAAGGGTGGAAGCGTGTGATTTTTACAGGCTGACAGCTGGGAGTTTATCCTGAGTGTGGGCCGCTAATGTTTGGACGGTAAAACCTGATGAAGTTCACCAGAGATCTCTGCCGGTTGCTGGGCTTAGGAGGCGGTGAGTAATGCTGCCAGTCAGCCGCTACCAACTTCTGGCTCTTCAGAGAATGAACTAAGTGGTGACACTGGCGGGCTGCTATGCGGAGTTTATCTCTGATTTCCTGGCTGTGGTAGCACTAACAGCGAATACATTTCGCATAATATTCTTATTATATGTTAGAAACATGCATAAAACATAAGTATGGCTTTTTGGGGGGTTATAAGAAAAAAATTGTATTTTTAACGTAATAGAAGTTCAAGCCAAAAAGTGATCTCCGATCTCTATGTGTTTTTTTTTTTTAATGTGTAATGTCTTTGCTCATATTGGTAAACAGACTGCAGTCAACAGGAGTTATGAAGGGTTCATATATAAAATGAAGCAATGACAAGTTTTGCAAGTATCTTTATGACTGCGTTTTTGTACAATTAATCACAGCCAAAAAGTGATTGTAACTTCTGCCTTATGACAGGAGTGTTGTCTCTAGCTCAAAATGACTTGATATCATTCATGAGAAATATGCTTGACATATGGTTCAGAAATGTTAAACCAAAAAGTCATTTACAGCAGTTTAAATACAGCCAGCCATTTTTTGGCAAAAAACAGACGATCACTTTTTGGCAGAACAGGTGCTTGTCAAATGCACAGTTAGTGTTTCAGTTAATAGCGCCTGCAATCTTAATTCTTTGTGTAATACATCGAATTATATTTACGTAATAGACATTATTATGTGTAATACATATTATTTCACAGTGAGGTCTCACTGGACCTAACTTACATGAGAGCCCATTAAAGAGCTCATTAAAGTAAATTTTTGGGGGAGACACTGGATTTTTGTAACTGTTATTGGTAGTTTTATATGATACACGCACCGTGGAGGCAACCACAGCACAACCACAGTAATAGCAACTGTCCATGTACAGCTTTATTGGATTTGAAACAGGTTATTGCTGGAGCTGGCACCTGTTTCCCCTTTAACCTGAAACAGGTGCCAGTTCCATGCCACATTCATGCAGGATAGGTATTTGTGCAATCCCATTAAAATCCCATCCGGTGTCAGCTATGACAATAACTGATTCACAATAATGATAGTATTTTTCATTGATTGCATATATTTCATTGTTATTGCCAGCTGATCACTGTTAGCTATGTGTGACTAATGGGCCAGTAGCAGCCAACAGTAATCCCCAGCTTATATAGAAATCATTCAAATCACTTCATTGGATTGATTTTGTGGCATTTTAACTTTTTAAATATTATAAATAAAGGACAAAGAGTGCTCGGTCTGGCACAGGGTTGGTGCTTTGTGTTGGCAGAGATCCTGAGGTACTGGCTGATAGGATTGGTGCATCACTAATTTAGGTAACATGAAAATGAGGATAGTGAACAGTTCCTGTTGTGGAAAGAGCACACCTGAACATGTGGTGGCTATGTGCCCACTTTTTTTTTTTATACTTTAGCTACAGTTAAATAGTTTTACTACAATCTGAGCTTTAAAGTAGCAGCTGAGAAACAAATTTTAATCACCATTCATAAAGTGTGTGTTTCTCACAGTGCATTTGTACCAAGTGCTCTCTTGAGTGCCACAGTACATATTTAAACCCTTTATTTTTTACCAAAATTTTAATTCAGGACTTTTCTAATGATGACTTCCATTTCCATTTACAAATATAATTAGATCTAATCTGACCTGTTTGGATGTTTACTAATTTTAGACTCAGCTGGAAACGCATTATAAACACAACCAAAAATATTTGACTGACAAATGAGCTGTGCACCAGCGCCACAAGAATGTACAGGAACTGGTTTGACCACAACTGTAGGCTTTAAGTCCATGGTCAGCCTCGACTGGCAGTAACTCCCTTTATGCAATGAAGGCTGAATAAAAGCTTAATTAGTATCACAGATCGAGCAAATGTTAAACATTAACATGAATGGATTAAATCTTTTTGTTTTTTATTTAAATGAGGGATTTATTTTATTGCACAGCAGATACATTTTTGTTTATCGACTGTTCAGAAATAACAATTGTAGACATGAGGAGGACCAAAACACCGCTGACCGCTGTTTCTGTTAAAAATACCTTGGTGTTCAGGCTGGCAGTAAACTGTCTGTGGTGGCCAGTGCCATCCTCTATGCTGTGGTGTACTGGGGCAGCAGACTGAGGGTAGCGAATACCAGCAGACTAAATAAACTCACCCGCGAGTGGAGCTTGACTTTTTGACAGAGGTTTCAGAAAGAGGAGGATGCGGCCCAAGTTACGGCGACCCTTCGCACCCTGTTCATCTCATGCTGGACAGCCACACTCAGCAAAACACTCCACAGGAAATCATTCCTACCTGTGGCCATAAAAAATTTACAGCTTGTCTTTATGACAGCTGGACCAGTTTCACTTGTAATATCTCGTTTATCTTAGTATTATTTAACCTTGGGATATTTAATGTTGCACTTTGCAGGCCTTAGTTTCACTTATTTGCACTTATATTTTTTAGGTTTTCTGTCTTTCACATTTATGTTTTAATTGAGCGTCTGTAACAAAATTTCCATCTGGGATTAATGTTCTGATTCTCATTTTGAAAATATGTAGACTTCTGTTAAGCAATATAACACAGACTCGTATATGTGGGTCAGTTGGTTTTACCTGCCCTAACCCCCAAAGGCAGGAAAACCCCTGACTGATTATTACTAAGACACACACAGTAATGATCTGTCCACTTTTATTATTCTGGGTAAAATTCTGTATTGGTATCTGTGTATATATATATACAAAACTGCCAAACAGTGTCACTTTAGTATTATTTATCCATCAGAAAGTAGTGAGTATGAATGAAAATGAAAGAAGCTGATCCGAGCTGGAATAGTTTCTGTATGACATGGCCTTTAGCCACAACGACATGGTTGGTTGCTAGTGGAGACTCCAGGCTCTGTTTGCATAGCTAACCCTCTAAAATTAACCGTGGGCCTGCCCACTTAGTGCCACTATTTTTGAGTTGAATTTCAGCTGAATTTCAGTGACATTCAGTGGTCTGTGGTTGGGAAATCACTGAAACTCCCGTTCCATGTGGATGCCCCCCACCCACCCATGCTGTTAATCAAATTTTTATCTCAATCACAATTTTAGCTTCCCACAATTAAATGAACACGATTGCGCAATATTTAAAATGCATGCTCGGCCATTTAAAATGCGAAGCATGATGATGTGCCTGCATGTGCCCATCGCAGCTGTTCCTTGCGCTGCGGAGCTCGAAGGTTGCTGCACCGGGCTGGATGAGTAACACTGAAACATACAGCAGACAGACATGCAACAATATTGAATTGTCTGGCACAGCAGAAGGCTTCAGGAAAATGAAGCACATACTGGACAAAAGACGTGTTGTCCCCTCACACAGTTGGTTTCCATAGTGGCAGCACAGGCACTGTATGCAAAACGCTGGAAGGGAAACAGGGTTTTCACAGGTGTTGAGTACTTTGATATGTTTTATTCACGTCCATCAAGCAGCTCAAACTGAGTGAAAGAGGTTTGTCCTTAAAGTTTCATTAACAGGACTGTAGCACAATGTAAATGTCAAGGCAGGAGTTGGACCCAAAATGCAAGACAGGATGTAAACACTAAAGGCAGATTTATTGCTAAACTCTTGACAAGATACAAAATAAAGTCAGGAAGGGGTAATCTGAAACTATGACTCTTCTAGGAGAACACGCAACAAGGAGGGACACAGCCATGAGGGAGAACGTGACAAAGGGAGACGGAGACAATAAATACGAACACAGGATAACGAGAGGATGGGAAATAGATAAGATAATCACTGGGAAGAGGTTAGACTAGACACAAGATACAGTGTGTGTAGTTTACCAAAATAAAACAGGAATTGAGTCACAACTGAAGGAGGAGACAAGATTAACCCGACCAAAACACATTCTGACACACAACAAAAACTATTTTTTTCTTTTTCTCTAAAGCACAGGGTTAGGATGAGGGTCATCACCAGTGATGATTTAAGTGGCGTCCACACAGGATGCAGCTTGCAGTGACATGGCAGCCACACCCCAGGGAAAATGAATGACATTCATCGGGCAGAATAACTGCTGGATACAGAAACAGGGAAGGTCTTGAGTTCAGCTGTTCTCAGTTTGAAGGTGGGCCATTGGAGGTAGTACTACTGAGAACCTAGGAGACTGCTGACACACACGATAACATCAAACTGTTATCATACAAGTATATAAACAGATGATGTACTTCAAAATCATCATATTCCTTCAACAAAGTAATAAGAAGTCAGCAGGCATCAGCAGGGTTATTAGACTCGACTCAAGTCACATCCTTCATCAGGCTGTATCATCCGTAAAAGCAGTGAAAATTATCTTTCAAGTTCTGACCTTTGCTGTGTGAATCAGCTGGAGATATTTCATTTCATAAACAAACGCCTACACCATTAACACAGTGTTTCTGCCATCTATAACCTCAAGACATAAATGAGATTTATTTATTTCATGAGCCATTGAGTCCCCGCTAGGGGTTAATAAATATCTTGGCTCCCCATCACTATTTAAAACTGAAGAAGCCTGACAGGTGGGAAGTCTAGTTACCTTCAAATCTGTCAGTGAAGTACCAGCATGGATGGGCTGGGCCCACAGTCAGGACTAAAGGAAAGTTTTCACAGGACTCTTTGAGGTCCTCTATGAAAGCAGAAGCAGACGTTTTGGCATGTTGCTGGTCTGGTGTGTTAACACAATGCCACAGGAGGGTCTCACACGAGTGGATGTCTCAGCAAATTCACCCCCAGGTCAGACTGTGCAATGCTCAGAGAAGCCAAGAGCTCCATCTCAGACTCTAAAGTTCATCAGAAATACACACATTTTGTGAGTTTGTGTGATTCCATCACAGATCTTGTTTGAGCACGTGTGGATGTGTCACAGTGAGAGCATGTCCTGCATCCATCTGTCATTCTTATATTTGTTTACAAACCTGGGTGTGTCTGTGTAGGTGATTAACCTTGGCACTCATTAGCCTAAAGATTACACTGATAAAGAGAGCGAACCACCCTTTTTAAATTTACTGGAGACTTGTCAGCAAACTTGAGAGTTCAGTGTAAAAATATTTTCTATTTAAGTTGATAATGGTTAATAATTTAAAAATGGAAGCCAGTTTCACTGCTCTGTGAACAGCCTCAAGAATCAACTCCAGATCTTTTTATTTGTCATCGAATAAATGAGTGAACTTTACTCAGCTGGC
This sequence comes from Archocentrus centrarchus, assembly GCF_007364275.1. NCBI lineage: Eukaryota > Metazoa > Chordata > Actinopteri > Cichliformes > Cichlidae > Archocentrus > Archocentrus centrarchus. Next base: position 4,633,694 of record NC_044346.1, read on the forward strand.
TGTGAAACTGTTTGTCAGGCAGTTGTCTGCTTATCTTTGATCTTCTGGACCTAACTGTATAGAGCTGCCAAATTTGAGACTAAATTCAAGGTGATGAAATAATGAAGGTAGGCAGTTATTCTGAAACCATCCATCCATCCTCTTCAGAGTCCCAGCTGTCATAGGGCGAGAGGCAGGGTACACCCTGTACAGGTTGCCAGCCTGTTGCAGCCATGGGCAATTTAGAAACACCAATTAACCTAACCCCAGGAACTGCATGTCTCTGGACTGTCGGGGGAAACCGGAGTACCCGGTGGAAACCCATGCAGACTCCACACAGAGAGGCCAAGGTGGATTCAAACCCAGACCTTCTAGCTGTGAGGCAGCAGTGCTAACCACCACGCCACCGTGCTGCGAAACATCATCTAAATTAAGTTGAAGTCAAATCTGATAGAAACTGCTTAAAAGTTTGCAGATTTTTTTTTTTTCCTAAAGTAAAGTTTAAAAAAAACTTCCCACCTGGAAGTTCAGGAGTGCCCACCCAGGGAGCGACTGACAGCAGGTGGCAGAAAGTCAGTGACCTTCAGTGACTTTGAGTGACAGTGGGTGATATAACCACTGGTGTTGTGAAGTGGGCGGGTCCTGATTTAAATGTCTTTCAGCTTTGAGGTGAGCGACTGAAATGACTACCAATGAGAGCAAAGAACACTGATGAGTAAGATATGAGGGGAGGGGGGTAAATGCTTTCGTGGGTTACCTAGGCAACTGGAGTCTGAATTGGTCTACCAGTGGCCAATAGCTGCAAAGTAGCGGGCAGCTTCCTGTATGGACGATACTTTGGACTTTTACCACCGTCTTTGCTGTTGTGGGTTTCAGCATTCTTTGAGTCTCTCTCTTAGAATGTGTCTGATATTTCTTATTATCCATCAACAATTATTTGAATTGATTATTATTGAAAAATGGAGCTCAGCTTTGCTGCATTGTTAACACAGTGTACTGGTAAAAACAGCCTTGGAAAGCCATCATCTACGGGAAAAATGAACAGAAATGTGACTAAGTGGGAGGATCTCGGTAGCTTCGGTGGAATGTTGGCAAAGACTACTTTTTTCTCTGTTTTTGAAGTCTATCTGTATATCTGAGTCAGAAGCCTCTCTGTGTTCTGCAGTACTGATGTTTGTTTTTAGAGCAAGGTCAGGATGTATTTATCACATTAAAACCCTTCCAGCAGTCCGGGGGGTGGAATTCCTTCATTTTCCTGGAAAATTTCTACCGTGAAACAGTCACAGAACGTGCTGAGTTTCTGCTGCAGTCAGCACCAAATTGGAAACAGTCTGTGAGAACAGTGAGTATCTTAGAAAGATAACCACAGAGCGCTTAATGGTGTGTGGCTCTGCTGTTGTGTAGCCTCACTTTGGGACTAGCCTTTGTTTGTATTGACTGCCACTGAGAATGCGTTTATCTTTGGAACAACATAGATAACAGTTTTTCTGGTTTCATGTGAACGTACCGTCACGACCCACTTTCATTTCTTTGGATTCTGATGAAATGGTTTTTCACTCATTCCTGTGAGCCGCTCTTGAATAAACTGCAGAAGAATCCTGAACTTTCTTTACACCAATCTCATCTATTTTCCTGCACATAAAAACAGAGGATAAATACACTGATGCTAAGAGAGTGTACATGTTAATGTGGGTGTGTGTTTATGATGGAAGGACCCTGTTATGGCTCTTGCCTCGTGTGCCTGGAGGGTTTCAATCACTTATCCGGTTTTGCAGTGTAGACTCAACCTGCTGCCCCGTTTCTGCAGGACTTTGTAAAGCAGTGCCTGTTAACATTTTGCAGGTTACACAGGAGCTCACGTGCATCGACACGCTGCATCTTCTGTATGTAGCAGGTAGCTTAATGTTGCCTTTCATGGCTGATCTGAAAGCTCCCATGGTGCTTAATCTGCTGAGTAAATATTACAGATCTGGGCTGAATAGAAACCAGTCATAGCTCGCTGAATCATCCTGACATGCTTGCTCATCAGACTAGTCAGTGTTAAGAAATGTTGTCAGAGCAGTAACAGTAACGTTTAATCTAAATACAGCATTAGAAACAAAATATGTCTGAATTCTATTGGTGGCTGTGGTGCAGTATTAAAATAAATATGTTTATGAGATAGGAATTCTGGCTGTGGTCCAGAGCTGTATATATGAATGTGAATGTTGAACATGTAACTGAGGTTGCATGTTGTTTTCCAGATGCTTCGAGTGGTCTTTTCTCATGCTCCCAGACTGACTGAATGCAAAGACAGTTCTAGATGCACTTCTAGATGTCTGGTGCAGAACGTTTTAAACTGAGCATCACAAACCTGTATGATCTTACTGAGTAAATGTGTCTGGAGGAAAGTTACACAAACAAACTTGTCCAAGACAAAATAAGCAACACCAAATTCTGTGTTTCCTCCGTTGGGATGCTCACCAGGTCAGTGCAGTAGGTGTTTGTTTGTGAGTCTCTTTGCCTTCTACTTGTCTTCAGAAACAGAACAGCATGCTCTATTGAGGTGAGATCAGCTGACTGACTTGGCCCTCGAAGAATATCCTATTTCTTTGCCTTTGAGAAACTTTGCAGTATGCTTTGGGTCGTTATTCAGTAGCACTGAAGTGCTGTCTGATCAGTTTCTGAACAGAGGCTATAGCCCTGTACCCTTTGCAATTTGTCCTGCTGCTTCTATCACTCTGTCTGTAGTCACATCATCAATAAACACTAGTGGCCCGTTTCCACTGGCAGCCACACATACCCGTACCATAACATTTCTTCCACCATGTTTGACAGATAATGTTGTATGCTTCAGATCGTGAGCTGGTTCTCTCCTCCATACTTTCCCCATCATTCTAGTTCAAGTTCAAGCCTGTTAATCACAATCAAAGAGTCAGTGCAAACATAAGCTGGTAAATAATTAGGACACACAGCCTGTGATTACATGTGATTATCAAGCTTACTTAGTAGCTAGCTTAAATAGCATGGCCTCCAGGATAACTCGTTTTCTCATAACATTGTTGGACATAAAAATGAAGACTTGCACATTGTGCTTTGTTCTACAGTACTTAGCATTAGCCACACAATGCTGTATCACTGAGGCATTACACTCACTAGTGAAGCAAGAAGGGAGTCTCCCTCTGAGCAGTATGTCAGTGTCTGCAGAGGACTTTTAACTCAGATTCAACACAACAAATGGAAGGAGGTGCCACCTTTTTGCATTAATGGCATTTTTTTCTTTGCTTTGAGTACAGTTCTGTAGAAGGGAAGCCCAATATATTATCATAGTGTACGCAAAATATAGTTCTTTTACATGTGTCAATTTAAGCACTTAAGAATAATGTGTATACTAAATGAAATGCCATCTATCCATTTTTTTCACTTATCCAATTCAGGGTTTCATGGGTGGGGGCTGGAGCTTATCTGCCATAGGGTGAGAGGCGGAGTACACCCGGGACAGGTTGCTGCAGGGCTAACACAGAGAGACGGACAGCCATTCACACCTTTGGGCAATTTACCAATTAACCTGACCCCACTATCTGCATGTCTTTGGACTGTGAGAGGAAGCTGGAGTACCCAGAGGCACAGGGGGAGAACATGCAGACTCCACACAGAAAGGCCGCAGCCAGATGGTGGATTCAATTCCAGGACCTTCTAGCTGTGAGGCAACAGTGCTAACCACTGCGCCACCGTGCTTCCCGCACTTCAACATCCAGCTGTTGCAGAGAGTCCAGTTGCAAAATGCTGTTTTTACAGTTATGTAATGATACCAACGTTTTAACCACTGCAGTCTCTGAGAGTTTCATCATAAGATGGGAGCTCAAATTTCACTTGTGTAGTAAAATATTTTTAGAATAAATATAAATGGAAGCTATGCAGACTGCCTCGAACCGGTGGAATTCAAAAGCTGGGTCACTGACTGCGCTCTACTAACGTACTCACTAACATAACTTAAAGCATATATGGAGATCAGCCTCAGCAGAAAACACAGGGTAAGATAGCTGTCTATAGGCTGTCTTCATGTAAGTGGCGTTTGTGTTGCGGTGATGTGGTTTCAAACCTGTCATTTGACATTGGCCAAGTGTAGATAATTGAAAACAAGCCGGTTACACCCTCGCAAGCATCTTTCTTTCTTTCCCACTCTTTTTATACTTTTGCCTGTCTTTGGTGCCACTCAGTCAGGTGGTGCTGTTTCTGATTGCTTCTGATCAGGCAGTCTGTTCCAGGACAGTTTTCTCCCCTCAGCAGCAGTCAGCATGTTGTTTTTGAGGGGTAAAAATATTGGGCAGACACCATAAAGTATACTCTTTCCAGTTACCTTTAATCTTGAAGCCTGTTTGTTTTTTTTTAAGAAGCAGTTTTCGCTTATGAAAGCAGTACAACTTGAAGTAAAAAAAAAAAAAACCCAAACCAAACCAAAAAAATAAAACCTAAATTTTTGGCGCTTAATCACTGTAACTTCAGAATGACAAAAAAGACTCTAAAGGAGGATTTTTCACAGCCTAATATGGTACTAAAATAGTCTAAACTTATGTGTGTGTAAAACTGCTACAGAAGTAGATGATCTTATTAGTCAACACGAGAAATCACAGAAAAATCTGTATCAGTGTTTGTTTAGCACCAACGATAAGGACAAAACCAAATAAGGCACGTTTCCCAGTCATTTTCTTATCAAGTAATGCAAATGAGCAGGTAGTATAAGATAAGACCTTCTGGCGTCCTGCTATATCGTCAGATATTTCAAAAGGTTTGCTTCATACCAGAAAGAAATAGTTGAGGCAAACACGTGGCTACATGCCAGGGATGTACATCCTTAACCTTAGACTCAAGGCTTAAAATTTCCCACCTCGAGAACTCAGATGTTTTGTGCAGCGGGCTGAAAACATATTTCATGTAATGGACTTGTTCTCCAGCGTGCTCCCTGACTGAACTCCTGACTCTTTTATTGCTCCAAGGGCAGGAGAACGTGTTTGTTTCCAGACTGTTCAGAAACAGCTGAGTGCAGCCCGCAGGGAAGCTCTGCGACAGAAAATTAGTCTCATTGACTCAGAATATGATTCTTAATGATTTTATGCTTCTTCTTTCTCTGCGGCACAAGTCAAAATTAGTGTGTTTGTATTTGCAAGATGATGACCAACAAAAAGTAGTAGAAAAAATCTTACTTTACATTATGTATGCAGCCAGATAAACCAAGTGTAGCCATTTGAAATGCTGCGGCTCTCTCTGCTTCTAATTTAAGGTTAACTCAGCGAGTAATGTTCAGCTGAAATTTAAACATGATATTTATAGAATGCTTCTGGCTTCTTGAGCACTATTTCTGTCCAGAGGGTCTCAGATATTTAAGGCACAGTGATCTGTGTTATGAGGGGAGGATGGATTCCCTTCTTTTGACAACATACACCTGCTCGGGGGGGCATATTAACATCCACCAGTGTTTCCCCTTCCACTGCCTTGACAGTATTTACTTAAGTAATGTGCCCTTGTTTCACTTCAGCACAGTGTGAGAGTCTCTGCTGCATTTTGCAGATGTTTATGGTCGTGTGATGAGAGGGAAGAGCAGAGCATGAGTCCAGCAGCAGAGGAGGAAGAACACAGGTGAAGGAGTTAATCCGAACTCCTCAGCATGCAAAAGAGGTTCCCAACTAATGTGAACTTGTTGAGATATTTAAGAACCTGCTCAGCAACTGACAGTTTTTAATCAGCTTTAAAGACCTGCTTATTTTAGTCAAGTCTGAGGTTCCTCATGGTCTGGTCGAGCTTTCTATTTGCTCTTTTATTTGACTGTTTTGTCATTGTTTTTAACCATTGTTAGAATTTAGTTATTATCTTTGTCACGCTGTCTTTTTTGTTGTGCTCCATGCTTTGTGATTGGATTCTTGGAGACCTGGATTGCAAATAAATGTGCCTGTAAAGCAGCTTTGGTCAATTTCTGTTGCTTTTAAAATGTGCTATACACAGTACCACTCAAATGTTTGGACACACCTTCTCATTCAGTGGTTTTTTTCCTTATTTAAAAATTGTCTGCATTGTAGATTAATACTAAAGCCATCCAAACTATGAAGAAATACATATGCAGTTATTTAGTAAACAAAAAAGTGTTAAATCAGAATATATTTGGAACTAATTTCAACTTCCAGCAACCACTCACCAGTCTAGAGGGTTGTGCGACTGGGACTTGTGAGGTGGTCTCTGATTGGTCTCCAGATCTGTGTGGCTGGGGCCTAAGTTGTGGATGGTTGTGATACCTCCTAACTGCTCTGACTGCTTACATAAAAATGCTTTCTTTACATTTAACAACTTGCATTTCCAACGTCAGCATTTTTTGAAATTTCAGTGAAATACTATAGAGTGTGATCCTAAATTGCCCATGGGTGTGAATGTGAGTGTGAATGGACTGAATCAACCCTCAGTTGGATACGCGTAAGAAAATAGATGGATACGGATAGTGCAAAACTGTTGTTTACACTTTGTCTAAGTGTTATATATAAAATCATATTTTAGTTTTAATCATGAGTCAAATGTCCTGCAAAAGACTGATGCCACAAAAAAACGTACAAAATGTGACTTTTGTGCAAATCACAAACTACCTTCAGTTGCAATGACTTTGCGTTACATTTTTGTTGTTATGTAGGCTGGAGGTAGGTCATGAGATACTCATAGGAAAATTGTTGTGTTCTTTTGACTGGTGTATATAAACCACACTGATGCTATGAGCAGAAAAAATATTTATTTGCATGTTTTTCAGTTTAAACAAATGGCTAACTTGACACTGGCATATTTGTTGTTCTTTGAGTTTTACATAGTGTTGGTAAAGCGACTGTTGCTCTGATTTGGCTCTTTATAAATATAATTGAAATGAATTGAAAAGTTTGAGCTAAAAATGCTGAAAACATTTTCATTTTGACCTATCTGGGCTCCTGCGTTGTGCATTTATTACCATTCTGTAAAAATACTGTTATATAAAGGGCAGTATTTGACTATGTTAGTAGTGATTGTGTTTATTGTCGCTCTGCATGAAGCTGAAACAGAAGGGGAAACATGAGAACACATAAGGAGTTGCATTTATTTGTTTCCTCTTTTCACCTCATCCAATGAGAAGCTGCCACACGATCACCTGCGCAGTTTTGCAAGTAAAATCGTCAGTCGGACGTCTGAATTGAGCACAAACTCTGACCGGCTATAGACAAACAGAAACATAGTCAAATGTCTGTCAGTTAATCTGATAGCAAAGCTGGTGTTTGTGTTTCTGTCATGCTTTTGTGTCCTGTCCCTTTGCATGAATGCATCCCTGCAATGAAAATATTGTTGTTTGTGTTTAGGTGGGCCTGGAGAGGAGCAGATGGAGGCTCAGAATGGATCCTGTGATCCATCAGTGAGGGGAAGAGATCAAAATTCATCACAGGTACACTCAAAGATTATAAACTCATTTGGGCAGCTGGTATTTAAAGCCAGTTAAAGAATGACTTAATTTCCTGAAAGAAATGCACCAGTTACCTTATAATGTGTGTGTGTGTGTGTGTGTGTGTGTGTGTGTGTGTGTGTGTGTGTGTGTGTGTGTGTGTGTGTGTGTGTGTGTGTGTGTGGAGCAGACCATGCTGAACAATGAAGAAGGTTTGGATGATGAGGAGAAAATAAGGAGGAGAGCTGAAAGGAGGCGAGCCAAGAAGAAAGTAAGTAAAATAGTCATAACAGCTTAAAATGGAAATATACAGCACTGTACTAAAGTCTCGAGCCACTCTTCAGGTCTTTATGTTTGGTTTGAAAAATGGGAAGTAGGTGCAGCAATTTATTGAAACGTGTAAACATGGTTGTTTGAAATGACCACCAGGCTGAGTTCTTCAATGCAGTCCGAACTCTCTTAGGTGAGCTTTTTTGTCATTTCTTTAAGTATTATTTAGTTCTCCAGGTTTTTGAAGGACATTCAAAGCTCTTTGTGACAGCGGGATGTGGACTGTGGCTCTGCTGTAGGAGGAAGAGGTGGGGCAGGATGGCTGAGGGCACGCTGCCAGTGGGGAGGGCGACCCACCTGATGTGTGGTGACTAATCGAGCTCTCTCCCATATAGCAGTGGCAGGGTTGTTTTGGCAAGTGACCCAAGAGACCAGAGAGAGAAGCTGGGCTATCTGAAAAGACAGTGGAGCTCTAACCAGGCAAAGTGATGGAGCTGTTTTGAGTTGTAATTAGTGTAAATAAAGCACAGTGTGTGGGAAAAGACCACTGCTATCTGTGGTCACTAAGGAGGACTTGCTACAGGCTTCTTTGGATGTTGGCTGACTTTTGTTCTGTACTCTGTCTAGATGATCCCACAGTGCTTCAGTACAGGTCTGACCTCTGGGGAGGCCAATCCGTGACTGATAGTATTCCATTGCATGTTTGGGATCATTCTTACGCTGAAAATGAAACCGTTGTCAATCAAACACTTTCCAGATGACACTGCACGGTGGATCAAAATCTGTGGGTGTTTTTCTGTGTTCATTCACTGGCTGAAATGCAGCCCCTAACCATGACAGGGCCTCCACCGTGTTTTACAGATGGTTGTAGGCACTCACTGCCAAACACTGCTCTCCTGACCTCCTCTGTGCATATTTATAATGGTTTCAAATTTGGATTTATCACTTCAAAAGACCTGTTGTCACTGATTTTTCAATCCAGTTCTTGTGTCATTTGGCATACCTCTGTTCCCCATCTTTAAGAAAGAAATCTTGACAGCCACCCTTCAACTGAGACCATTCTAGTAGATGGATCAACTAAAGGGTAAGGGTCATCTCTCAGGTCCAAAAGTATTCACTCACTCATCCAAATCATTGAATTCAGGTGTTCCAATCACTTCCATGGCCATGGGTATATAAACCAATCACCTAGTCATGCAGACTGCTTCTACAAGCATTTGTGAAAGAATGGGTCCCTCTCAGGAGCTCAGTGAATTCCAGTGTGGTACCGTTACAGGATGCAACCTGTGCAACAAGTCCTATTGTTAAATTTTCTTGCTACTAGATATCCAAAGTGGAAGCGATTGGGAATGACAGCAACTCAGCTATGAAGTGGTAGGCCATGCAAAATCACAGAGTGGGGTCAGCAGATGCTGAGGTCATCAACTTTCTGCAGAGTCAATCACTGCAGATCTCCAAACTTCATGTGGCCTTCAAATTAGCTCAAGAACAGTGTGCAGAGAGCTTCCTGGAATCAGTTTCAATGGCTGAGCAGCTGCATCCAAGCCTTACATCACCAAGCACAATGCAAAGCGTTGGATGCAGTGGTGTAAAGTATGTCAATGGACTCTAGAGCAGTGGAGACGTGTTCTCTGGTGTGATGAATCACACTTTTCCACCTGGCAATCCAACGGACGAGTCTGGGTTTGGCAGTTGCCAGGGGAACGATACTTGTCTGGCTACATTGTGCCAAGTGTAAAATTTGGTGAAGGGGGGGGGGTTGTGGTGTGGGGGTGTTTCTCAGCAGTTGGGCTCGGCCCCTTAGTTCCAGTGAAAGAAACTCTTAAAGCTTCAGCATACAAAGACATTTTGGACAATTTCATGCTCCCAACTTTGTGGGAACAGTTTGGGGACGGCCCCTTCCTGTTCCCACATGACTGCACACCAGTGCACAAAGCAGGTCCATAAAGACATGGATGAGTGAGTTTGGTGTGGAAGAACTTGACTGGCCTGAACTCAACCTGAACACCTTTGTAATGAATTATAGTGGAGACTGTGAGCCAGGCCTTCTCGTCCAACATCAGTGTCTGACTTCACAAATGTGCTTCTGGAAGAATGATCAAAAATCCCCATAAACACTCCTAAACCTTGTGGAAAGCCTTCGCAGAAGAGTTGAAGCTGTTATAGCTGCAAAGGATGGGCCGCCATCATATTAAACTCTATGCATTGAGAATGAGATGTCACTCAATTTCATTGAGGTTGGTGCCATTTTTCCTAAATGATTCATAAGTCAGTATTAAGAAGCTGAAAACGATCAGGTAGAAGAACTGGACTGAAAATGAGTGAAAAAGCAGACTTTGAAACACTTTCAGAAAGCTGGAGAAAAATTAAATGAAACTCTGGCTCCTTGGAAGCAAAATACAAAATGAGAGGTGGCTCAAGACTTTTGCACAGCACTATAAGAATACCTGCAGCTTATATACTGTAGTATGCTGCCTGTGTTGAAACCTGCATTCTAACTGAAATGACTGCTGCATTATCATACATGTTACCACTCCTCATATTACCTGGTGCGCCACCTGTCCCCACACATTGTCCAACCTCTTCTGTCTTTTTTTGGTACACCTGACCGACTACACCTGTGCTTCCCCGCTTGTGTCCATGCATGCCTCTTTATCATCCCGTAGCCGTCATATCCATGCTCTCAATTTCAGAGGCAGAAAGAACGGAAGAAACTAGAGCGAAAGGAGAGGATGGAGGACACTTCAGAGCAGGTGCAAAGCTAATATTCATGTTTGTCTTTCTTCAGGACAAAGTTCAATTTTTTTATATAGAAAAGCATATGTGTGTGTACGTTTATCTTGTTTATTGGGTTCTCTTGCTGTTTGAATATCACATACTGTATACAAAATGCTCCACACCTAATCCCAAGGAAAAATCCAGCTCATTGGAAGCTCAAGGTTTTGGGTTGCTCAATTCCTGCTCTGCAGGAGGGCCAGTGTATGTGTGACCTCACCGTTTCTGCTTATTTTCCAGTTGTTCTGTAATGTTGCTTTTAACTTGTAACAGGAAGAAGAAGCAGCTGGAGTGTTGTCAGATAGTGACAGCGAAGAGGAGATGAGAGGGGAAGAGCAGTGGACTGCGGTTCATCCCAGAGCCAAATGCAGCCCTGAATCAGTGAGTACCCTTGTGATGACGGAGAGCAAGAGGAACCGCCAGCTGTCCCACAGGATGTCAGACGAGGTGGGCTGAGTGTCTGGTGAATGTGTATTTTTTCACCCAGCAAAGCTAAAGAGAAAACATTGCTCTCTACTCTGCTCACTTACCTTCTAAGTACAGGTTTTAGTACAAGACTGGTGTCCCTATGGTCATAAACCAAAATGTCATAATGAAAATATATCAGCCACATCTGCAGTGTTCATTATTAAGAATGGACTCAATTTGCACTCTGATTTCTCAGATTTGTTTCAGTACTATTTCAAGAATAGGCAAACCATGATTTATGGATAATCTTTGACTTAGACAACTGCTGTGAGACCTGAGAGATCTGTGCAATACACACAGTGGAACCTCTAAAACAACTAGACCTACAGTGCTGTAGGTCTGGATCAATTACACAGCTCATACTGTAAAGACCACCCAATCTGATGTATGTGTGTAAAGCCCAGAGCAGGTTTTTGTCAGTATATAATATTGAATATTTTGTGTTATTTCCTGCGGTCCAGGAGCCAGAGTGGGATATCAGCAGTGCGTTTGTGGCCAATGCTGCAAACAACATTAAACTGAAAGGCCTGATGAACAGAGCAATGCAGATCTCCAGAGAGAACAAGGAGAATGAGGCCGGGAGCAGCCAGGTACACACACACACATACACAGAGTGCAAATGTAGAAGCTAACCTATGGATGAGCTGATATGAACCAGTGAAATGACTGTAGTGACCCTCTGCGGTGATTCCAGGAGGAGAACACAGAAGAAATGAGGAGGATGGGGGAGTCCCTGACATGTGAGTCTGCATGTTTGTTCTTCTTTAGTTGGATCCTGTAGCCTTGTAATAACTTCACTGACAAAGATACCACCAGCCTGAAAGGCAGTTTGGTACTGTTTATGAAAGAAAGATGGGACCTCCCTACTCCCAAGCATAAAGGTGTAAATGTGTGTGAACATTCTCCAGTGCAGGGCATTGAGATGTTCGAGAAAGCCCAGTACAGGAAGGCGGTGGACATGTTTACAGAAGCCATCTTCTGTGACCCCAAGGATCACAGGTGAGCTGATTTCTGTGCTCAGACTCCAGCTTTTTTTTACATCTACTTTGCTTTATTCAAACCTCTTCCTGGCTCACTTCTGTGTATCTCTTCTCGTGTTTCAGGTTATATGGAAATCGGTCTTACTGTTACTGGTTTCTGGAGCAGTTTTCCTCAGCCCTGGCCGATGCTCGAAGGTCCATCTGTCTGGCTCCTGATTGGCCAAAGGGATACTTTCGCAAGGGGTGTGCTCTGGTGGGGTTAAAGGTCAGTGAGTTCCACATAACAAATAATACATTTCAGCGCCGAGCCTTTCGGTCTTTTAATATAATTGATCATAAAGTGTAGCTGATCTTTTTTATTAACTTAAAAGTGCTACAACACTTTATCATTTTATTTCCTCCATTTCTAACCACTCTCGCTGTCTGTGTAAATGACAGCGGTACGGTGAGGCGGAGAAGGCCCTGGAGCAGGTGCTGAAGTTGGATCAGAATTGTAAGGAAGCTTCCAAAAAACTCTTCAACTGCCGGGTCCTTCAGCTCATGGTGAGGAACTCCTCAAAAGCTATTAAACATCTTAAACTCCATTTGGATGGCTCACAACTGCATTTACTAACATTGCTGCTAGAACCTTTGCCCAGTCTACACATATAATGTAGTAAATTTGTGTGTGTGTTTAATGCTCTTTCAGGCTGTATAAGAAAAGGTTAAGAGTAAGGAAGAGTAGGCTGATTGCATTAGATACCTTTATGGTTGTAGATAATTACTACCCAGTTGCCTCAGCTCGGGGGTGTTTTTCCTTGCAGTAAATTGGTGGAACTCATTAAAGTGCTCGTGATGGTGATGAAGGCTTTGGTCACTTGGCTGCTCGTTAGTCTGCAGAAACGGGAAAATGTGACTAACTGTGAACACCGGTTACTGTTGGTGCTTAGAAATGCTGACAAACCAAAGTCAGCTGGATGCTGCAGGTGTTTAGCTCTTTGGTGGCTGCATATGCAGTTGTGTACATCCCGTTCTGTAGTATATATTGTACTGTAATATTCATTTTCTGACATCTCCTACCTGAAAAGATTATGTAGGCAGAAGACAAATTTGTTTCCACCAAAATTCCTGTTTCCTGACTGAAGGGGTTGGAACAGAGGACAATGGGAGGTCACTGATGAACACATTTGGACATCGTTCTTAAATATTTTGATAAGTGTGGGAGATTCTTTTCTAAAATGAACAGACTGGTTCTTATTTAGCTCTTTTCCACTTGAGCACTCAAAGTGCTTTTATACAACATGCCTCATTCACCGTTCATACAAGCACTTTCTGCTATACAGAAGTGTTTTCTATCTAATATTCACATTGATAAATGCATCAGGAGCAGCTCAGGGTTCAGTATCTTGCCCAAGGATACTTTGGCATGTAGAGTGGAGCAGCCAGGGATTGATCCACCAACCTCCCAGTTAGTAGGTGACCTGCTCGAGCTTCAGCCAAGCCAAGGTTGAAAGACAAATCTGTGTTTATTAAAGCAAAGTCAGCGTGCATTACTTCATCTCACTGAGTGTTCTTGTGACTACTGTGGTCATTTTGAAAATGAGAAAAAAATGATTTTACTGTCTTACATTGAGCATCTTTGTCCTTGCAGGAGATGGGTTTGGATGAGGAGCAGAGTAAACAGCTTCTTGAGAAGTTCACCACTGTGCAGGCAGCCGTCAACTCGTCTGACGCCAAAAGTAAGAACCACCTGCAATGCTGCCTTTGTCCACTGTGAGGCAGCACTGTTGCAATTGCAGAATAATGCTAGTACTGTATATAAGAACTATTACTCATTACACAGACAGTATATTATTAAACTAAAAGAACAGTTTTAAATGTGTTGCACTGACGCTTTCTTTACACAGTGTTTGTTTCTGTGTCTTGTAGCTCTGAAGCTTTTTTCTCAGCAGGACAGCAGTGGGTAGGTTATTACCACAGCATCAGCACATCTGTCAGAGACACAGAGCATATTTCAGGGAAATCATTTTTGTGATTTCAATGAAACACATGAAGTTTCTCATAGATGTAGAAAGCATTTACGCATCTTTTTCATCTATTAACAGTGAGCAAATAATCACATTTTTCTTTCCTCTGTGATCTTTCTCTCCTCTCTTCTCCTCCTCCTCCTCCTCCTCCTCCTCCTCCTCCGCTCTTTCAGAAACTGTCGCTCTCTGTGGGTTGGCAACATTACACAGGAAGTTACAGAGAAGGACCTCTGTGATCTCTTCAAAATGTAAAGACACTGTGTATGTGTGTGTGTGTGTGTGTGTGTGTGTGTGTGTATGTGTGTGTGTGTGTGTGTGTGTGTGTGTGTGTGTGTGTGTGTATTTTAACAGTTAATAACTGTTATCAGGTTGATATTCAGGGTTGATTTATTGCTCGGGTTCTTTGTTTCTGTAATGATGTGCTTCATAAAGTATCCAGCAGGATAATATTAGTGCCAAACTGCCACTGTGACAGTATGATAGAAGGTTTATTAAAGCACTGTAATGATTATATTGACAGTATTAGTCAGCACTGAATATACAGCACCGTCATTGAGCTGCACACTGCTTTGCTGTAAAACAGAGGCTTTCTGTTTCTGTAGCAACAACTTTGGTGAGATCGAAAGCATCAAAGTTCTTCATGAACGCTTCTGTGCCTTTGTCAACTTCAAGAACGGCAACGTGGCAGCCAAAGCCCTGGAGAAGCTGCAGGTGGGTGACGGGCTCATTTTCAGCTGACTGAAAATCAAACTGTTTCCCATCGTGAACTTCAGCACTGTGTTCTCCTGTCCAGGGGGTGGAATTTGGGGGCAACAAGCTGGTGATGAGGTATCCAGATCGTTGGATGCAGAGGACCATGCCCTCTGTGCAAAGAAACAACACCAGCTTCAGCTCCAACACTGCAGGAAGTCAGTCAAGTTCAGCTGCCATCAGGTACGAAGTGACTCATTAATGTGTATCTGTGTGCTTTCCAGGGGGGTCCCTGACAACCTGAGGGCCTTTTAACCATTTAACTGTAATGCTGGACGTATGCAGTGGGACACAAAAACATTTTTAGCTGTTGCTGAGAGAGCATGTGAGTTTTCTCACTGATTGGGCCTCCTCTGGTTCTGTCCTCCCAGGTCTCGATGGAGGACACCTTTAAATGGAGACGAGTGCTTCTACTGGCGGACCACAGGCTGTTTCTATGGCGACAAGTGCCGCTTCAAACACATACCAGACCAGCAAGGTCGAGACAAGAGGCCTTGACAGCCATGAGGTCTCTCATCGTTCCATCTCCTGCATGCAAGGCACATTAAGGAAGGAGAAGGAGGAGGAACAAGAAGAGCAGCGATCAGAGGAGGACCCTGAGAACACTGACAGCTGAATGTGTGTGAAGGAGGTTCAGACACGGTTCATGTGTGCAGCATCACGTGGATTTTAGATTTTAACACCTGCAGGAGCTCCTGGACATACGTCAGAAAGATTTATGGTCCAAATGTTTGGTTGAACCATGACGCTGGGACAGATTTTAAAATTAAGTTATTTTCATATCAGTAAAATACAAATTGCATATAAAATGTATAAATATTTGCACAAAACAATAAAAACTGATATATGAGACCTTTTTATTTTTCCCTGAATGGCCTCCAGCTGCCGGCACTTGTTCTGCTCAGCAGTTCTCTGGTTTAGGAGCGATGGTTTGATCTTCATATCGACTCTGTGTTATTAAAACAGAAGTCAGAGCTACAGAAGGAATCATTGTGTGTGTTCATACATAATAAAGTTTATAAAGGTTTTATTTTTCAGTAATGTGAGGCAGGAGAAAGCAGTCTCACTCTGAGCGGTCTGATTTATTGTTGAGGACTTGGCCAACCACAATCCAAACAGAAGCGTTTTGTCAGAGACCACATCCTCCTGAAGCACAGCTCTCTGTATGCTGTCTAATGGAGGCTGCCCTGTGCACAGCGTGCTCGCAGACGGGTTTGAATAGAAATGAAAGGAGCAGCTACGGGTTTGTCAGCAGCACTGAGAGGATTTTTCATCTCTCTGTCAGGTATTGTATATCTGAGCTTCAGAGGAGAGCTGCTTTCTTCAGACCTTTTAACCATCTGCAGATGGTTGTTATTATTCTGAAATGCTGGTTGGGTGGACTGATGGATGGTGGCAGCAAGTGAAGTGGGCTAAACAGTGCTAGCTATCTACTGTTGGCAAAATGTGTGCGACTGAACCAGAGCTGCCCTCATTCTGGGCCACTGCTGTCATCCGCCTCACGCCTCACACTTTTATCCAGCTCTGATGCATGTGGCGTGATGGCACTTGGGTGGTTGCGCCTATTTTTCAGTTGTGAGCAAAAAGCGAGCCTCACAGTGAGACCTCAACTGAGAATGAATGAACCTGAAGACAGCAGTGTTTCTGGATCATCTTCACGTACGGCTTCTTCTTTGCATGACGGAGCTTTAACCTGATCTTGTGGAGGGCGCAGCGAACACACAGTGGTGTCTGGAAGTGTTCCTGATCCCATGCACCGATTTCCATGACAGGATCGTGCCTGTTTTTAATGCAGTGCTGCACGAAGGCTTGAAGATCACAGCCTTCCAGTACTGATTTTCTGCCTTGTCACTGCACACAGAGATGTGATGATATCATGTACTGTAGATGATGAGATATTCAGTCTTTCTAAATTTACACTGAGGAACATTATTCTGAAATTGCGTCACAGTTTTTACAGATCAGTGAACCCCTGCCCATCTTTACCTCTGAGACACTGCCTCTCTAAAATACTGGAGGGAAAAAAGATACTTTTGATTTAATTTGGAGGATATGATAAGCCTGTGAAATAAGCAGACGGAGAGCAGGATTCACAAGAGTCTGGTTGCAGTTGCAGAGAGAGAGAGAGAAAGAAGAGCCAGTCTAGGACTGATAAAACCCAGCGAACATGATCTGAACACAGCAGACACATAACATACATAAAGAGTGTAACAGGCTCATAAAACAAGCAGTAATCTAAGGCTTGATTTGCCTTTCTGTCGTTTTCCTTTTGGGTGGACCGAACTTTGGGAAAACAACAGATAATCAGGTCGCAAACATTTAACATAATGAAATGTTCACTGCCTGGCCAAAACAAAAAGTCACCACCTGGATTATGATCCGGGGTTGCTGCAGTTGGTCAGGTCTAGGTTCAGCAACATTATGTGCTCAAAGAATGAGGTCAACTGACTACCTGAACATACTGAATGACCAGGTTATTCCATCAATGGATTTTTTCTTCCCTGATGGCACGAGCATATTCCAAGATAACAATGGCAGGAGTCATTGGGCTCCAATTGTGAAAGAGTGGTTCTGGGAGCGAGAGACATCATTTTCACACATGGATTGGCCACCACAGAGTCCAGACCTCAACCCCAATGAGAATCTTTGGGATGTGTTGGAGAAGGCTTTGCACAGTGGTCAGAATCTGCCATCGTCACTGCAAGATGTTGGTGAAAAATTAATGCAACACTTAAATCTTGTGACATTGCAGAAGCTCATCAAAACAATGCAACAGTGAATGCATGCTGCAATCAAAGCTAAAGGCGGTCCAATGAAACATGTGTGACCTTTTTTTTGGTGGCGACTTTTTGTTTTGGCCACGCAGTGTACTTTTTAAACTACTAATTATCATTGATTCATGTCTGTGTGGAATTATATTTATGTAACAACGTAAAACAACTGTAACAACAGACAGACAGCGCTGTGAAGGAGGAAGACCTGCTGTGAAGTCCAGACAGGCTGGAGACTCCTTCATCAAAGAAAGAAGTCAACACCCAAATTCATAACAGTGAAAAACATTTCACACTAATTTAGTTTTTTCTCCACATGCTGACGAACCGAAGGGAGGAGCGACCTGAAGTCGCACAGGAGAGGCTGCGGACGCCAAAATTATCCAAAGTATTATAAACTTAACATCTCCCCGTGGAGGCAGTTACATTATTTAAAATAAAAGAAGCTTTTGTAACTGTTGTGAATGCTTCTGAGATTCTATGGTGGAGATTTCTCCTGGTGTCTATGGTGCAGAAGGATGGCACAGCAATACCGGACTTGCTCTTACTCAGCACTCCCTCTTTAATCTGGTACAAAAATCACAGCACACAGTCACAGACATCAGTGTGGTCATGCAACCGCAACATTCAGCTCTCCAGCTTGGGATCGTTTTCCTTTTGCTTTTGCTTTCAACAAAAGACATTACAACAAACATGTAATCGTATAGTGGCATTCATTTTTCATACAGTACTTGAGAGTAAGAGCCATTATTTTCACTTCTTTAGGCTAACAATAACAAATCAACATCTTACAATTTTGCTCATATAAAACAAACAAAGCCTACCTGGTACAAAAATCACAGCACACAGTCACAGACATCAGTGTGGTCATGCAACCGCAACATTCAGCTCTGTTAACAGAAATCAGAACAATCACAGTCTTGTACTGCTATACAGCTTTAGAGCCAGGGGCAGCCTGAAAGCTGCTGACTGGCTAACTGGTATTAGCTTAGCATGCTAACAAAAATGCAGATCGTGAATAAAGTTACTATTTGTTAACCAAAACACCTGTAACTTCCAGGTTACATGTCAGCAGTGCTTACGATAGAAATACATATTAACATTTACTGCTGAGAGAATGTTTTCACTATTAAACAAACAAAAATAACTATAGCATTGCTCACACGCACCCACCTCCAGCTTGGGATCGTTTTCCTTTGCTGAGGCACGTACACTGCAGCAATGCGGAACCTTGCAGTTGCATTATTTATCCACCAGGTGGCTCCAACTATTCACATGCAATAAGTACATTAATTTTGAAGAAATTCATAATATAGGTTATTTTAACTCTGTTACACTTTGCAGATGTTTTATATTTAATCCCATTTACTTATGTGTTTAGTAGGGTGATCATTAGCTATGGCTTATGGGGCCATACATCCCAAACCACAGCAGTCAGCAAACGTGACGCTCCAAGGAAGCTCCACGTCTGCCTTTTTGTGACAGATTTCTGTTTTAGTTCACATCACTGGTGAAGAATTCCACGTTTTCAGTGCTGCATATGTCACTACATGTGTGAGGAAACCCGTGTTTGCCTCTGTGAGTGCTATCCATTTATTGCCTTGTGGAATTTGTATATGATTTTTAGATGTATATGAGTTTTTACTGATATGATGGAGTTTTTGGAATGTAAAACCTTCCTTGCTGCACATACGTGCTGTTTGTGTTCTTCCTGTTTAGACTTTGGAGAAGGCCTCCATCAGCCACAAAAGAAAAAAAAACACACTTTTATTCATGATCTCACATTTATCTCATAAATTTGTTCATGTAGAAAATCTATAAGCTGCCGTATTGTTTACTTAATTTATGCAGCTCACCTCTGAAATAAAACTAACCTGTAATTTCTTTGGAGTTTGTGTTAAATCTGCCCTTTCACTGAGTGTAGCTGCTGCAAACCCTTTTGTATGATGTCTTTGTTCTGCTCAGCTGTGCACAGGAATACTAGTTCTTTTCTTTTGATTTAGGTTAGTGACATTTTCCCTCATTTCGCAGTACTTTTGGCAGCCAGTTAAACAACTACGGTAAGTTCTTGTCAACCCAAAGCTCCCTGTAGCTGCATGTCTGTTAGTAACTGGCTGGTTTTCTTTTAAATAAACGAGTCTGTGGCTTCGCCTCGCTCTTTTTCTGTTAAGCTTAGTAAAGAAATGTTCCACTTTCTCTTCCAGATTTCAAGATTTTAAGATTTCAGCGTTCCTCTCCTGCTGCTGTAGCAGTTTTCTGTTGCTCAAATACTTCATTTACCTGTTTCTGCACATTGTCTTCTTTCTCCTTGAGCACAGCCATCTCGTAGGTCCCAACTTCACTGAGGGGGGGGGGGAAACAGGCAGAGCGAGAGGACACACAAAAATCACTTGTGAAACTTTGATGAAGGAAATAATCAGAGCATCCACAGCATGAAGCAGGTGCCTTGTCAAAGCTCTACTTCACCCAGGAGAAAATCAGACACCTTAAACTGGATTATAAATACTGTTAAAGAATGAATTTTTCTTTTTTGTTTTGGATTATGAATATTTCTGTGTTAAGATGATCAGCTGCAGCAGGAGGGGCATCACTACAATCTTTGCCTTCACTCCAGATTCAGCAGTATGTCTGTTTTGTTAAAGGTCTGAATAAATCCAGCTGCACTGATATCTGTGACTGTGTGCGGTGGTTTGATTTCATTTGAGTCAAGAAGCAGAAGCTCTGAGAGGACTCATTTAATAATGGCCACACTGAGGCCTTTCATGCACTGATATATTAACAGGGATGAACCGCATGTTAAAGTCATGTGATCATTTCTGGCTAAAGTATGTCTGCTGCACTGCAGTGCATCATTATGAACACAAGAGGACACTCAGACTCAAGAAACGCAGAGCTAGCTGCTTCGTGTGTGTGTTTAGGTCACGCTCACTGCACTCTAAACACAAAGCTTTCCAAGATCAGAAGAAATCATTGCTGTGATAAAGGATTCAGCAAGATATTAAATACAAGATTAATCTTAAATTTTAGCCAAAAACATTATTCAGCATGTGAAGAATAGAATAATGGGTCATTTCCACCTACACTGTCTGACAAGTAATGACACCCTTTAATGAATGGAGAGGTCGCTCTGTTGATGACATGTACACATAGGTGTGATCAGCACGTCGCTCTGTGTAATGTTATAAAATGAGCACTGCCAACTGTAACAGTCTAACACCCTGGAGAGGATTGTGAAACAAAACCCATTCAAAAATGTGGGGGAGATTCACAAAGAGTGGACCGCAGCTGGAGTCAGTGCTTCAAGAACCACCACGCACAGACGTATGCAGACATGGGTTTCAGCTGTCGCAGTCCTCGTGTCAAGACACTCTTGAACGAGAAGGCGTCAGAAGCGTCTCACCTGGTCTAAAGACAAAAAGGACTGGACTGCTGCTGAGTGCTCCAAAGTTATGTTCTCTGATCAAAGTCAATGTTGCATTTCTTTTGGAAGTCAAGGTCCCAGAGTCTGAAGGAAGAGAGGAGAGGCACAGAATCCACGTTATTTGAGGTCCAGTGTAAAGTTTCCACAGTCAGTGATGGTTTGGGGCGCCATGTCATCTGCTGGTGTTGGTCCACTGTGTTTTCTGAGGTCCAAGGTCAACGCAGCCGTCTACCAGGAAGTTTTAGAGCACTTCATGCTCCCTGCTGCTGACCAACTTTATGGAGATGCAGATTTCATTTTCCAACAGGACGTGGCACCTGCACACAGTGCCAAAGCTACCAGTACCTGCTTTAAGGACCATGGTATAAGGCAGGGATACTCAAGTCCAGGCCTCGTGGCTCAGTGTCTTGCAGGTTTTAGACGTGTCCCTGATCCAACACACCTGAATTAAATGGCTGAATTACCTCCTCAGTATGCAGTCAAGTTCTCCAGAGTCCTGCTAATGACTTCTATATTTGACTCAGGTGTGTTGAAGCAGAGACACATCTAAAACCTGCAGGACACCGGACCGCGAGGCCTGGACTTGAGGATCCCTGGTATAAGGTATAAACTTCACTTTTTGAATGGAATTACTGAAATAATTTAACTTTTTCATGATATTCTAATTTTATGACCAGCACTTGTATCTATTTATAAAATGTGTTGGTAGCTCCAGTTTACCTGCTGCAGCAGCTTCTGTGCTGCTAAACTGTGCTGTGATGGTCATTACTGACATGTTTGATCCGTGAAAACAGTCAAAGTCATCATTGTCACACTCTCTGTGGGTTGGCAACATTACACAGGAAGTTACAGAGAAGGACCTCTGTGATCTCTTCAAAATGTAAAGACACTGTCTATGTGTGTGTGTGTGTGTGTGTGTGTGTGTGTGTGTGTGTGTGTGTGTGTGAAAATGGGGTTTTGGAGACTTTTGAAATGGTAAGTTTGACCAGGTTCACATGGAGACAGGCAGGTCTTAGAATGGTCATGAACAGAGGAGGTGGATTACGTCACCAACTTTCCCCCGCTTACAGTGCTGTCCTGAGCTCCCTTCCCAGACGTCTCAACCCCCATTCACACCTTTGTTCCAGTGACCTCAATAGGCCACAGGAAACAATGGAGCGGAGTCCTAAATTGGTTTCAACTGAAACCACTGATTAAATATGACCCACGCCCCCTTCACACCTGGGCACATGTGTTCACGCACATGATCAATAGAGGGTCATAACCACCTCCAGGGGACTACGCCCACAGGGGTTTAAATACCTGGGTCTCTCCACCATTTGGTTGAGAACTGAAGAAGCCTTTCGGATGAGAGGTGAAACGTCTTCAAGAAACAAAAAGAAGTCCAGTCGCCTTTTTCAAGCTCCAGAGATTTTAACTGTTTCCTTATAAAATGAACTGGAAATCTATAAATTCAGTCTCTGAGGTGCTCTGCGATTTCTCTCAGGGTAACGTCTGCCAGAATGGCCAGAGTTCATAGTACGCTGTGTGGAAGGTTCGGCTGTTTGGGCATCAGTGGTTTCACCTAAACCCTGAACCTCAGGAGGTGTTGCGAAGATAAACTCTTCTGAATCCTGAGATGTGGATGTGCTCTCAGGCTGCCTTGGAACCATGTGGGTTTCTGCATCTACAATCTGATCAACATGTCGCCGCCAGATTAAGTTGTCTCCAACATTAATGTTGTATGTCAGAGGTCCAGTCTGTGACAGAATCATGCCAGACTGCCATTTCTGATTTGGGCCTCTATAGTCTTTGGCAAGAACTTTTTGTCCAATGTCAAATGATCTGGTTTGGTTCTTTGTTGTTTCCACCAAAGAAGATTGTTTGCCCTGGACATTCTTGCGGATGTCTGGTTTTAACAGATCCGAACGTGATCTCAGATTTCGTCCCATGAAAAGCATTGCAGGTGTGTGTCCAGTAGTTGCATGAGTGGTGTTTCTGTAAGCCAATAAGAAGCTGTCGATTTTGTGTTGCATTGGCTTTCCCTCCAATCGGCTGGCTTTCATTGACCGCTTGAAGGACTGAATGAACCGTTCAGCTTGTCCATTTGTTGCTGGATGATGAGGAGCTGAAGTGATATGTCGTACACCGTTGTTCTTGAGGAAACTCTGAAACTCCTCTTCAGTAAACTGATGGCCATTGTCACTTACAAGCTGTTGTGGCAAACCTGTGCGTGCAAAGAGTGATCGAAGGATGCTGACTGTGCTGGCAGCTGTTGCTTGCTTCACAGGAAAAATTTCTGGCCACTTTGAGTGAGCATCAACCACAATCAGGAACATTTGGTCCACAAATGGTCCAGCATAGTCTATATGAATGCGTTGCCATGGAGTGGATGGCCACTCCCATGTGTGTACAGGTGCTGGTTGAGGCTGGCGCAGTGTCTGCTGGCAACCAGTGCAGGATTTAGCCACGTTCTCTATTTCACAGTCTATGCCTGGCCACCAAACATAGCTCCTAGCAAGACTCTTCATCTTAACAACACCCAGATGTCCATTGTGTAGTGAGTCTAGTACCCTTGTACGTAGTTTGGGTGGAAGGATGACACGGGTTCCCCACAAGACACATCCTTGGCAAACAGATAGCTGGTCTTTGTGGGTAGAATACACAGATAATTGAGTGTCACTGGAGGATGGCCAGCCATTCACAGTAAAATCATACACTTTGGATAAGATTGTGTCTCGGCTTGTTTCTCTTTTCACCTGAGCACTGGTGACAGGTAGAGGTTCCATCTGTGCCACGTGAAACACAGTTGCTGGGTCAGTGGTTTCTTCAGTGGTTTGCATTTGTGGAAGGCGTGAAAGTCCATCTGCATTCCCATGCAGTTTTGTCCCTTTAAATTTAAATTCGTCAGTATCCCCACCTCTATTGTCAGGCATCATTGTTTAAATGGCGCCAACAGGAACTAACGAAATGACCTTTGTGGCCACAATAAAAGCACTCACCAGCCGCCTGTCTCCTCCGTCACTCCCATGGGCTGGGGCACATACCTTCTAGCTGCATCGGCTGTTCTCCTTCGTGTTCCTGTTGTTCTTCTAGGGTCTCCACTGGGGTGATTCCACCGGAAGCCAAGCTGGACCTTAGTAAGGCATCATGGGAATTGTAGTCCCCAGGATGCTGGTGCGCTCAGAGATGATCATCTAGACCAGGGCTCTTCAACTCCAGGCCTCGAGAGCCGGTGTCCTGCAGGTTTTAGATGTGTCTCTGCTTCAACACACCTGAGTCAAATATAGAAGTCAATAGCAGGACTCTGGAGAACTTGACTGCAGACTGAGGAGGTAATTCAGCCATTTGACTCAGGTGTGTTGGATCAGGGAGTTGAAGAGGTTTAGACGGATACACAGGTTAACTAGAGGATCAAGAGTCTGAGGCAGGTCTCTGGTTGCCAACTCACGCTTAAGGTTTTCCAACAGACCATTAAGGAAAACCACCCTCAAGGCTTTCTCCTCCCAGCCTGCTTCTGCAGCCAAGATCCGAAACTTGATTGAGTAATCTGCGACGCTATGTCTGCCTTGACAAAGGCTGATTAGCCTCTGTGCTCCTATTTCAGGATTTGATCCTTTATCAAAAACAGACTTGGAGGAGCGAACAATGTAATCAAAAGACAGATTAGGCTGTCCCCGCAATACCGCATGAGTCCACCGGCAAAAACTTGAGGGTTGGGAAGCGCTCTTTCCAGAATTTCTTGCAGAGGCTGAGGTGGCGGTGAGGTGGAAACAAATTGGGAAGAGAGTTATGATTGTGATTGAATGTGCTTTTTACTTGTTATTAATTTATTATTTATGTATTACATATGTTATTATTAGGGGTGGGACTTTAACACGTTAATTTCGATTAATTAATTACGGGGAAATTAACGAATTAAAAATTTTAACGCATTTTAATTGCACTTTGCACCGTGGAACGTTTCTCAGTGCACGAGTTCCCAGCATACAGATTATATCAACGCACAATGTCCAAATTCAGCGGCCGCATCCTGCGAAGGACCTGGCCCACGTAGTTTGCAGCCCACGAAGACCTCAAAGGCCGGAAGTGAGCGGCTAGCCTTCATATCAGCATCACCTGCCCTCACCTCTCCGTAGCTCATGTCGCCTAGCAACCGTGAGTGCGAAGCACAGCTATGTAAGAGCAGCTGGTTAAACGGAGAACGAACTTTTTCTCCTTTTTGTGTTTTAATTTAAGTCTTTAATTCAAAATAAGTTGTTAAAAAAAGCATAACACATTTCATGATCAAGGAATACAGCTGAGAGAATGATTAATTTCCAACTATATTAAGTGAGACATTAATGTTGAATAAAACTATCCAGTTATGATGCTTAACTTTAATTTCAGGAGTTTGCTTATCACAGGAGCACTTCCACCCTTCATTGGTCTGTGTAGTAGACTGGTGGGAAAATAAACAAAATTTTGAAGTTTAAGCTTGTGTATATTGATTCATTCATCAACCAAACTTAAATTAATATTTATCATGTTAAATATTTAAATGTGATTAAAATGCGATTAATTTCGATTAATTAATTACAAAGCTTCTAATTAATTCGATTAATTTTTTTAATCGAGTCCCACCCCTAGTTATTATAAAAAATCCGTTCAAAACGTTTCCAGACACTGGAAAAGCTCATCTTTCTCGCTGGCTTCATTGCAAAAAATGTGAGTGTTTGGGGGGGGGGGGTATTAGCTGTGTTTTGCTGCCCCCTATATTTATTGCAGCCTAAACCCGTGAATCAGCCACATGGTACGGCCAGCTGCAAAGCTTAGCAAAAATCTCTGGATTCACTGTTGCCAACTTTGTTGTCAGATTTATCAACTTTCCAGACCCCCCCCCTAGCAATATATATTTCTTTCTTTCCAAAAGGGCATTTAGCTGCTTCAGACACCGAAGCCCCCCCCCCGGGACGATTTTTGGACTTCTCGTGACTTTTTAAGACAATCCCAGCAAACTCTTCGCCGGATTACTCGGCACACGCTTCGAAGCCTCGACACAGAGAGACACACATCACCAAGAAACAGCTGGAAGCATTTTAGATTTGTTGTGGCTGCACCTTAACCTAAGAGCCCACAGCCATTTCTCTTTGACAGAAAATTTATTCAGAATTTAAAATAAAAATGAAATAAAAAAATTTTCCAGAACATGTGAAACTGTGTCACAGTGGGTTCTTATGGAAAGTGATCATGGTCCAGGATTTGTTGGTTCACATCAGGATATGACCCCTGGATGATTTTTTTTTTTAATTATTAATAAAACTGCAGTTAATTCATCTGGGCCTGGAGTTTTAACATACTAGTAGATACTTAAGTGTACAGTATAGTACTGTACAGTACAGTAACAGTACAGTGACCTGACAGAAACATAGTTCACTTCCTTTAATCACTCCTTGAAGGACAGCTGCAGTTCTGTGTTGCTCTAAAGCTCCTCTACATGGTTTCACTTTGACTTTGTTGTATTAGTTTTAATTTTGCTGGACACTTGATGACTCATTTCTAGTGATTATTTTGTTTTGTTTTGTTTCCTTTTTATCTTTTATTTTCACTTTCACTAAGCCAGACACACTTTTGTGGCTCCAATAATCCTGTCTATTTGTTTTTTGGGTTCATCTGGAAGAGTTTGTCACTGTTCTGCAGTCAGCTGTATTTTTATTTGTATATATTATATATATATATATATTTATTGTTTAAAATTCTGCTGAGTTGTATTCAGTGCCAAAGTGCCAGATGTTCTTAATCTGTCTGTCTGGTTAAATAAAGGTTTAAATTAAAAAACATTTTTAATTAAATTAACCAGGATCCATCTCCTGTTTGCCTTTTCACACCAGTATTATTAATGTTTGTGTCATGGTTCTGGGCCGTATGCTCAGTATTTTGTGTTTAGTTCTGTTTTCACTGGGTTTTGTTATTTTCTAGTTTTGTTTTGGTCTTCCTTATTCATCTTAGTTCTGGCCTTATCAGTTGTGGTTTTCTAGTTCCCTTTGTTCCTGTCTCCCCTGTGTCTGTGTTTCTGTCTTTTTCCCTGTTCCTTGGTCCATGTTTAGTTTTCCTCTGTGCCAACCCCGTGTTAACCCCTTTCTTACTGAAGACTTAGGCCTGACTGTATACACCACCTAACCAGTATAACCCTTACAAGTGGTCCTTCGAGCCGGATGTATACAGGCGGCGCTATGGCTACACCCAGAGAATTTGATGATGGACAGCAAGCACGTAGTCTCCGTCCCAGCCGGGTGCGACGCATTCCGGGACATCTGGAGAACTACGAACTCAGCTACCCACATCATCCGCTTCCTAATCCAGCAGTAGGTGCGGCATCTCCACCAAGACCAACTTAGGTGGTTCCATCCAGCCACCACCGAATCCTGAATGATCCTGTAGCAAGTCAGTATGCTATTAGGAGTCCGGAGGACAGATGGCAGCAGTTGGAAGCCCGTTGGCAGATGATGCAGCAGCAGATGAAAGAACTGGAAGTGGAAATGGATCAGGTGAAATTGTCTTCACAGGCACAGAGTGCTCCCCCCTACTATCCCCAGTACCAGCCTGCTACACTCCAACCTCATTATAGCAGTCTTCCTCACTTCGAACGGGGGTACCCTGCGCATCCTCCCTGTCTTAGAGCAGCCACAAGGGATCCATCTTCTCCTCATCATCAGACCTCGCCTGCAGCATTGCCCCTAGATGCACCATGGGGGCCAGCTGATGCCCCTGTTTCAGCTACATCACTGACACCTGCAGTGGGGCTGCGGCAGACCGCTGTAGCTTCTACTCCATTGGATCTCTCGCCTCCGCCCGTGGACTCGCCTCCTGCGTCACAGGCATCACCCCCTTCTGCAGTGACCTCTCCACCGGGCTCTCCTGCTACACAGCTACCTAGGCTGCCTGGGGCTCTGGAGCCTCGTGATATGCCATCACAGCCTGTGTCTGCCCAGCAACACCAACAGTACAGTGTACCCCCCTCGTACTGGCAGCCCACTCCACCTTCTTTTCCTGCTCAGTACCCTCTGCCTCCGCCACGACCACCTTCTCCTCCAGGCAACTTCTTTGCAGACCATCGCCAGACAGAGGGCGCCCATCTCCCCAGTATGCTGGAGATGGCAATAGCCTCCTCGTTCGGCATCCCTAAGCCCAAACTGGCTGTGTTCAGCTCCGGGAAAGAAAGTGATTTTCTCATGCTCCGAAAAGGTTTGGACAGCTTACTTGGTCCCCACAGGCATTTAAGTGAGGATTACAAGATCAGATTCTCCTTGACCATCTCGCCTTCCCTTCTGCACTGCAAGTGGCGAAGCGGTACGTCAATAGTCCGACTCCATATACCAGCGCCATGCAAGCCCTCACACAGAGATACGGCCAGCCCAGACAGCTTGTGCAGGGAGAACTCAAGACTATCCTGAACTCCCCAGCGGTTAGGCCTGGTGATTACCAAGGATTTGAGGACTTTGCTACTGCGGTAGGAACATTGGTGGGAATGTTGAGTACGATGGACGGCCCGTCATCTGCGGAGCTGAGGTGTGGGTCTCATGTGGACACCCTACTCACCAAGTTGCCCTTGCTCTATCGAGATGCCTTCGCGGAACATTGTTTCAGCCGGGGGATTATCCAGAGTGGCAGCGGTCGTACATACACTCTCCCAGACCTTGCTGATTGGCTCGAGAGAAAGGTGCAGACTATGCAAGTGTCCGTCAGATAACAGCAGCACTTCCATCCGTACCGGCCCATATTGACAGCAAGGAACAGAGGGCCGTAAAGCAGTCAAGAGCTAAACCTGCCACTATTCTGCTTGGTAGTCAGCAGGGAGCTAAGGTCCCTAAGCCTGCGGCCGGTCCTGATCCGACACCCCAGACTAAGAAGCGAGACCGGTTCAAACCTTTCTGCCCTTATTGTAATACTCAGGAGCACTACCTCAACACCTGTGTGGACTTCGCAAAGCTCAACAGTACTGCTAGCGCCAGTTGGATAAAGGACAAGAAACGATGTTGGAAATGCGGGAGAGGACATTCGCCTGACAACTGCACTTTGAAAAAGCCCTGTGCTACATGTGGAGGGCAACATCTACTCATACTGCACGACGTAGTCCCACCCGAGAGTAGTCAAGCCGTCAATACAACTGCCAGCATGGTATTCCTGGGCCAAGCTAGTCACTCAGCGAGGGTGATGCTTAAGGTGGTCCCGGTTCGACTCCAAAATGGGGAGAAAACACATACGCAGTCTTGGATGACGGCTCAGAATGAACAATCATCCTCCCCACTGCTGCTCGTCATCTCGGCCTTGTAGGAACTGAGGAGGTTCTGTCACTGAGAACCATTAGGCAAGAAATAGTGCACCTGCGAGGAGCCTCTGTATCCTTCAGGGTGTCCGCCTTGATGAGGGGAGGAGCGAAGTATAATATACAGCAGGCTTTTACTGCCGAGGAACTAACCCTGGCAGAGCAGTCATGTGCAGCCGAACCCCTAGTCAAGCGATATAGATACTTGAGAGGCATCCCACTGAGATCCTTTCATAACGTCAGGCCCACGGTACTTATCGGGTCTGACAATGCTCACCTGATAATACCCACTCGGCCCATACTGGTTGGTCCCAGCGGGGGCCCGGTAGCGGTTCGTACGGCATTGGGCTGGACCTTACAGGGACCAGTCAACCTCCTGCCACCACCCTCTGGTGAGAATATCTGCCTACACTTGGCGACGCTCTCGCCTTTGGAAGAACTGCAGCAAAACGTTCAGAGACTCTGGCAGCTCGACATCCTACCCTTCCGTAACAGTAAGGAGGTGACCCGATCAGGAGAGGATAAAGCTGCCCTAGAGTTACTGGAACAGAAAACTGTTCGCATCACCGTTGATGGGGTGTCCCGTTATGCCACTCCACTCTTACGGAGGAAGAATGCTCCCCCTCTTCGTGCACCCCTCACTGCTGTGATGCCGCTCCTCCGAGCTACGGAGCGTCGCCTATACAGTAACCCAGAGCAATTTGCTGTGTACAATGAGGAGATTCACAAATTAGAGAGAGCAGGCTACGCCATGAAGGTCAGTGAAGAAGAAGTGAGCCGTTCAGGTGAATCGTGGTTCATCCCTCACCATATGGTGTACCACAACAATAAGGCCAGAGTTGTTTTCAACTGCTCTTTCAACTACAGGCAGATATCCCTGAACCATGGTTTGCTGCCTGGGCCTGTCCTCGGCTCCACCCTGCTCGGAGTGTTGTTGCGATTCCAAGAACATGCTGTCGCTATCAGTGGGGATATACGCGGCATGTTCCACCAGGTGCGGCTCCTCCCGCAAGATTGCCCCTTGCTGCGTTTCCTGTGGCGTGACAGGGAATGGGAGCGCCGCCCAGATGTGTATGAGTGGCGAGTACTGCCATTCGGAACCACGTGCAGCCCATGCTGTGCCACTTACACCTTACAGCGTCATGTGAAGGACCACAGCGTGGGTAATGAAGAAGAACTATACTCTGTGCTGCACGCGTTCTATGTGGATAACTGTTTACAGTCTCTGCAGTCTCAAGACCAGGCGCAACAGCTGATAGACAAGATGCGGGACCTCCTGGCCCGCGGAGGCTTTGACATGAGGCAGTGGGCGAGCAATGTACCAGCGGTCATTGCTCACCTGCCCACTGAAGCCAGATCGGCAGGTTGTGAGTTATGGCTAACTGCTAGCAAGACTGAACCCCAGGAGTCCTCCCTTGGCCTCCTGTGGCGCTACGGCCCAGACATACTGGGCTACAGGTACCGCGCTATCCCAGCTGGTGAGCCCACGCTGAGATATGTGTACAGGGTACTGGCGAGTCAGTATGACCCGCTAGGTTACATCATCCCCTTCACCACGTGAGCCAAAATCCTTGTTCAGGCACTCTGGCAAAGGAATCAGGGATGGGACGAGCCAATCCCAGATGAGCTCCGTCCAGCTTGGTTAGCTTGGGAAAGGGAGTTGCCACTTTTACCCACCATCAGCTTGCCTAGGTGTTATGCACCCCCGGTCTCAACAGCAACATCTGTTGATCTGCACATCTTCTCCGATGCCTCGGAGAGGGCCTACGGCGCTGTGGCCTATTTGAGAATGCTAACTGATGATGATGAGGTTCTTGTGGACTTTGTGATGGCCCGCTCTCGCGTGGCACCGAAGCGACAGCTCTCCATTCCTCGTTTAGAGTTATGTGCTGCCTTAGCCAGAGCACAGTTGGCTAACGTCCTGCGTACAGAGCTGACTCTGCCGCTGCGGGAAACAATCCTATGGACTGATTTGACTACCGTCTTGCAGTGGATTCAGTCAGAATCTCAGCAATACAAGGTGTTCGTAGGGACACGAATTGCAGAGATCCAAGAGCTTGTTGGAGCTGATAGCTGGAGGTATGTCCCTTCTGAAGAGAATCCAGCCGATGATATCACCCGGGGGAGGTCCCTGGGGGAGTTGACCAGCTCAGACCACTGGTCCAACGGCCCAGCGTTCCTTCACCAGCCTCCAGCTAGTTGGCCTGTCTGCCCTCTTTTGCACTCTACTCGAACAGAGGAGACTCGCAGCACGGTCTTCTGTGGTAACCTTTCTGCAGATGACCCCCCTGAGCTAGATCTGACTCAGTTCAGCTCGTGGTCTGAATTGGTGCAGGCTACCTGCCAGGATCTGCACGGGGCGGCCGACACCCCTCCAACTGCTTCAGAGCGAATCGAAGCAGAGCTGGCCCTCTTGAAGCGGTCCCAAAGAGAGAGCTTTCCGACAGAGGTGACAGCATTGCAGGCAGGGAAACCGGTTCACTCGAACAGCCGATTGCTGCAGCTGTCACCGATGTTGGATAATGCTGTCGGGTTGATCAGGGTAGGAGATAGACTGCGTAAGGCAGCTAATCTGGAGGGGGATGCAATCGACCCCATTGTCCTAGCACCAGACCATCCTGTCACGAAGCTGATAGTGCAGGATTACGATAATCGTCTGCTACATGCCGGTCCTGACCGCATATTTGCTGAAATAAGAAGGACATATTGGATACTACGAGGACGACAGGCTGTCAAAAAACACCAGCAGAGCTGCGTGGAGTGCCGGAAGTGGCGCAGCAAGCCGATTGTTCCTCCGATGGCAGACTTGCCTATGGCATGGTTGCGTATCAACCAACCGCCCTACTGGTCTACAGGGGTTGACTGTTTCGGCCCATACACCATAAAGGTCGGCCGCAGACACGAGAAGAGATGGGGAATCATATTTAAGTGTCTCACCACTAAATGTGTACACTTAGACCTTTTGGGTGGCATGGACACTGATTCATTCTTGCTTGCCTTGTGACGTTTTGTCGCCAGAAGAGGGAAACCCTTTGAGATCCTGTGTGACCGGGGCACAAACTTCAGAGGGGGAGACAAGGAGTCCCAGCAGGTCTTTGCGGCGATGGAGCCAGAGCTGCAAAGACAACTTGCCGCCCAGAGCATCGATTTCAAATTCAACCCACCACTAGCTCCCCACTTTGGGGGTACGTGGGAGAGGGAGATTAAATGTGTCAAATCTGCCCTGCAAGTGGTCTTTAGGGACCAAATTGTCTCAGGAGAGGTCCTGCTGACTATGCTCGTAGAGGTGGAGAGTATTCTCAACTCCAAACCTCTCGGCTATGCAACCTCGGACATCGCAGACCCTGACCCCATAACTCCGAATCTGTTGTTGATGGGGCGACGTGATGCATCCTTACCACAAGTGGTGTACGGTGATGGTGACTTGTTAGGGCGACGGCAGTGGAAACATAGCCAGGTGCTGGCTGACCACTTCTGGGTTCGATTTATTCGCCACTACCTACCTAATCTCCAGCCTCGCAGGAAATGGTACAACAGTGCTCCCAATCTCACGCTTGACCAAGTGGTTCTGATTATCGATCCACAGCTCCCGAGGGCATCCTGGCCGGTCGCCCGTGTCACAAAGGTGATCCCCAGTGATGACGGCAAGATACGTACCGCCGAGGTAGACATTAAGGGATCTAAGTATCTATGCCCAGTGGCTAAGTTGATCCCACTACCTAAGATGCCTGAGAACTGATGGGTCATTGGATTCTTCGGGGATATTTGAGGGCTTTACAAATTCATTACTTGAATTTGGGGGCGGCTGTGCCAAATCTCCCTGCTTCGGAGGTTAGTGCGAGAGTGAACATCGCAACTGTGAGATCACGGTGCTCACTGTTTACGCCCTGCATGGCAGACCGGCATACCTAATAAAGCGGCGAAGGAGCATCACGGTAATAGGACAGTTTCGGAGGACTGGGTGTGCGTTCATGAAGCCGTAAGTGTCATTCTTTGTCGGGTTACGCAATATGACAGCTGGACAACTGGGTGTGTATCTTGCACATATATTTCATTACCCGAATGTCCGTCGTAGCTCGGTAGCAGGTTAAGCTACATCCGGTTAGCCTGTATGGTGCTACTGCAGCCGGACTGTTCGATACTGACGGCACCCAGTTATGTTAAAGTGTACCGCGAGACTGTTTATATCAGAACCGTATTTTATTTGTCTCGCTTTGTTGTTATTAACATCCTGATAAGTTTGAGTTTGTGTATGTCTATTGTGGTCTATGGCGACCTCTTGTGGATGTTATATAGTAAGTGCGTGTGTTACACTCAGCGGAAATTGAGGTGATTGTTATAATCCTGCTTGTTTATACTGTTAATTAGTGAATTGTTGTTCATGCTTTTTCAGAAACCACACATCTTTATTTAACCAGTCACCTACCTGTTACCAATGCGGTGCCTTCCCTGTGATTCACTTGTGAGACGTTATTAAAGACTGTTCCATTGCACTCCTGGGTTGCTGCAGTCTTTCTTACAGAAGACTTAGGCCTGACTGTATACACCACCTAACCAGTATAACCCTTACATTAGGTCTTTCCTGTTTTATTTTGACAGTCTTGCGTTCCCTGTGTGTTGTATGGAGTTTTGCTTCCTGTATTTCATTAGTATGATTTTGTCCACCTGTTCTCCCCAGCTGTTTCCTGTTTTCCCTCGTCATTCCCGGTGTATTTATTGTCTGCGTTTCCCTGTGCTCCTTGTCGCGTCCTCCCTCATGAAGGTGTGGTTTTGTCTTGTTGTCTGGGCGTTTGAGTATTTGTTTCAGTGCCATTCATCTGCTTACTTTCACTTATCTACAATAAAGTCACCTTTTAAGTTCAGTTTGCCTCTGGAGTTCTGGGTTTGGGTCCACCCTGCTCGCCACACCGCTCACACATGACAGTTTATTTCTTATTTGAAGGATGGGAGTGGTGAGCTCAGAGCAGCAGCTGCTCAACTGGTGATGGTGTCAAAATTCTGTACGTGTGTGTGTGTGTGTGTGTGTGTGTGTTGACCACCGCTCTACTGGTTCCTGTTTTTTCTTCCCTTTTTCTCCACTCTTCTCAGAAGTCTGCTCTGAGGCCTGTATGTTTAGTTGCTGTGGTGGTAACAAAACTGCCTGATCAATTTTACCCTGAACTTGTTGTTAGGACTACTCTAACCTGCTAAAACAATCTATTAATAAAAGTTGTGCAATTGTGCCTTAATCATTTTACCCCTCTGTGTGTGTGTGTGTGTGTGTGTGTGTGTGTGTGTGTGTGTGTGTGTGTGGTGTGACATTCAGAAATGTGGAAACCAGTTTAAATGTAAATATTTGACATGTACAAAGGCAGCAAACGACAAACTCAAACTTATTTTATGAAGTGTGCTTTTGTGCTAAGGCTGATAAAGATGATTACTGGTGAGCTAAGCTGGTATCATCAGCAGAGGCAGTAGTTAGCTACACCCAGCACCTTTTTCTTACTCTTTCTGCTCCCCAAATTAAACTTAAAGGTGTATCAAACCTATTTGTGGCCCAGTCATCATGAGGAGTGACCTCATTAATAAACTGGCCTGCAGTGCTAAAAGAAGAGTTTCTGAAAATGTTTTATATTCTTCTTAAATTGACCTCATCAGTTGCATAAAGACGGCTCTTTTCTCTTCAGTGATATTTTAAGAAGTTCAAGCTGCATTCAAAGAATTGTGTGAGATTCACTTCTTTATTTCAGTGTGGGGGTTTACAGGCTTCATCTGGTCATGCATGTTAAGTATGCATAGAGGAAGGACAGACACATCTACACTAGATTTTCCAACCACAGAAGACGCTGCCTTCAAACATCTTCAACATCTGAAGAAAGTGTGACTTCCATACATTATGTTACATGTTATGTGATCTACGTGCTGATGAGGTTCAAGAGATGAGAGCAGCAATGAGTTCAACTGCAGCAGCGAGTGGAGTCGTTCTCTTCCTTCTCTCTCTACCAGGTATTGTTTGTGTCTAATTGTTGATTTATATTTAAAGTTACAGCACTGAACACATTTATAGGAGTACTTTTAGTGAATAAATGCAGATGTACAGTGTGGTGTAAACCCTGCAGATCATCGCTCATCATGACTGAGCTGAGCTTTCTTGTTTCCAGCTCAGCATCGTTGTTGTTTTTGGTGCATTTTTCTAGTTTTTAAATGGTTAAATCAGAAACTCATTGCCAGTTTGATTTTATACTAATTTCCACCTGCAGCAGCACTCTTTGAGGGACATGGAAACAAACTGTGAACACATCCTGCAGACTGATCACCTTCCAAGTTGAGAATTTTTTGCTGTACAATGTAGACAGACAGGAGCAAAGGGTCACAGGTCAGACTCAGTCCCAGGCCGGCTGCAGTCATGTGGTGTATTGTTGCCTGCTCACCCACTGAGCCAAAGTGGCACCCCAGCAAGATGGGAACTAAAGTCACTGCCTCAAATATAAATGTCTGTTTCTCACTATATGATGACACTTGGTGATAGTCATCAGTTTGCATTCACACTCTGCAGCAGCCTGACCCCAGACAAGAAAACAACCAAGCAGAGCAAACAGCTGTTTTCATGTTCTGCACCCTTAAAATATATATTGTGTTTTTTAATCCTACTCAGTACAGCTACATCAGGGTGCAGAAGTCTGTTCATTCACACTGTACCTTAAGACCTTTTATGCTGTCTTGTCTCAGCGCACAGAAATGCTAACTGCACTGACATGAATAACTGGGTATTGTAACTGTTTCTGTTCATTTTCTTAAGATGAACAATTCAAACATTAGGCTGACATCAACAATGGAGGCAACAGTAGAAATGAACTGAATGGATAAACAGACCAGAAAATATACCCTGCTAAAATCCTTAAGACAGTATCCATGATGAGGAACGTCAGGAACAATAAATGTGTGCTGCATATTCTGAGGAAGGATGCTTGGTGTAAATGAACTTATTCCTAAACAATACATGTTTTTTTTTATATATAATTATTCTGACTGGTTTCTGATGTGCTCTGTGTTACAGTGGTACAGGGTAGGAATGGTTGGTCAGTGGATTACACTTCTACTCAGATCTGTGCTTTAAAAGGATCAACAGTGACCATAGGCTGCTCCTTCACATTCCCATACAGTGAAAATGGTCGTACTACAACTGTAAACAAAAAAGTGTGGTTCGTTAAAGGGAATGATTATGACCCTGATGATCTGAAAACAGACTCAGCGTATGCAGGTCGACTGATGTATGATTCTTATTGGTGGAGCTGCACTCTGAAGATCAGAGAGCTGAGAGAGAGCGACTCAGCTGTGTACAAGTTCAGGTTTGAAACAAACCAAGAAGGTGGAAGTTATACTGGTTCACCTGGAGTCACTCTGACTGTCACAGGTAACACTTTTATTTGGACATCAGTCAAATGTTGTTATGAACATGGCTGTGTGTGTGTTTGCATGGATGTCTGAGTTTCTGCTCTGATTTTATTCTTTCTTCACATAATTAGCTCTTCATGTGGACACTTCATCATATTATAACTGGGCAAAACTGACATGTCAAAGCAGCTGTCGACTACCTAATCGTCCCTCCTTCATCTGGTACAAAAATGGACAGAAAATTTATGGCCAAACCAACATGTATTTATACCCAGAAATACCAAATCCTTCAGATAGCTACTCCTGTGCTGCAAGTGGTCATGAAGCTCTCCCGTCTCCTTCAGTGTGTGAGTTTATTTCAGTAACATAACACCATCTTTCTTCTGTGTTATTGTATGATCTTTACTTTACAATATAAAGTGCCTTGAAGTGACTGTTTGTTGTGATATATAAATAACACTGAATTTAAATGATGGAGTCACTGCAGACGTGAATAAAAACAGTCAAACCTCACTGTGACTACTTTCCAAATATGACTTAATGATAATTTTATGTTTCAGGTGTCCAAGGTGATTCATGCAACAGAGTGAATTACAGTAACAGAAACATCTGTGCTTTCAAAGGCTCATCAGTGGATATTTCCTGTACTTACAACAGTTATCAACAAATAGAATCAAAATCATGGTTCTATTCTGGTCGTGGATCTGAGGATCTTAGTAAAGTTTCCCAGCATGAAGGTCGTGTTGAGGTCACTGACACAGAGAGAGGACGCTCCACTCTGAGAATCAGAGACCTCAGAGAGAGCGATTCAGCCGAGTATCACTTCAAATTCAAAACGCAAAGCTTTGAATGGACGAGCAGTTTACCTGGAACAACTCTGACTGTCACAGGTACTGATGAACACACTGATTAATATTTAATCAACTTCATATTCTATTTGTATACTACACTCTACTTTTATTAGTTTTTAAATGTATTTTTTTTTTTGAGTGATTTCATGTTTAGACATGGAGAGAATTATTATTTTGTCACTAACTCGTCTTTTTACTTCTGAGAATTGTATTTCCTCTTCTGTCTCCCTCACTGTGAGAGTCTGACTGACAGCTTATTTACTGCTTCTTGTCCCCAGATCAAGATGTTCAGGTCCAAGTCACTGGACGGCGTTTGGATTGTGTCACCAGGTGTAATCCTTACGTTTCATCCTATGTCTGGTACATAGATGGAAAACAAGTGGATGGAGCCAGCTCTGCTTCTTATGAAATATCAAACTCATATGACTATAAAAACAGCTACTCATGTGCTTTAAAAGGATTTGAGGATTTTCACTCTCCATTAATTTGTGAGTTCACTTTAAGATTTGAGATCTAAATAAAAACTTTATTTATGGATGATTATTGTCATGTTCTTCCTGTTAATAAATCTGTTTTTTTTTTTTTGTGTGTGTGTTTTTTTTTTTTTAGGTTACAATAATCAAAGTTGCAACAGAGTGAATTACAGTAACAGAAACATCTGTGCTTTCAAAGGGTCATCAGTGGATATTTCCTGTACTTACAGCAGTTATTACCAACAAATACAACCAAAATCATGGTTCTATTTTAAACACGATCATATGTGGGCCTCCAAGGACCTGAGAGAAGTCTCCCAGTATGAAGGTCGTGTTGAGGTCACTGACACAGAGAGAGGACGCTCCACTCTGAGAATCAGAGACCTCAGAGAGAGCGATTCAGCCGAGTATCACTTCAAATTCAAAACACGAACCTTTGAATGGACGAGCAGTTTACCTGGAACAACTCTGACTGTCACAGGTACTGATGAACACACTGATTAATATTTAATCAACTTCATATTCTATTTGTAAGTTACACTCTACTTTTATTAGTTTTTAAATGTATTTTCTTTTTTGAGTGATTTCATGTTTAGACATGGAGAGAATTATTATTTTGTCACTAACTCGTGTTTTTACTTCTGAGAATTGTGTTTCCTCTTCTGTCTCCCTCACTGTGAGAGTCTGACTGACAGCTTATTTACTGCTTCTTGTCCCCTGATCAAGATGTTCAGGTCCAAGTCACTGGACGGCGTTTGGATTGTGTCACCAGGTGTAATCCTCACGTTTCATCCTATGTCTGGTACATAAATGGAGAACAAGTGGATGGAGCCAGCTCTGCTTCTTATGAAATATCAAATGAAGACTCATCTGTCTATGAAAACAGCTACTCATGTGCTTTAAAAGGATTTGAGGATTTTCACTCTCCATTAATTTGTGAGTTCACTCTGTGAGTTTATCTAAATAAAAACTTTACTTATGTTAGTTTGTGCCTAACCAAACCAACCTAAACCAAAGCCAAATCATATCATCATCTAGAGATAAGCAGCAGTGTTCTGAGTGCCTGTAGAGGTCTGGTAGCAGATGCAAAGGCTGTCATGTGAAGAGGTAATTTATGCAGCAGGAGATGTTTTTATGATAAAATCTAAACTAATGTTAATTTTTTCTGTTCTAGATGCTCCAAAAGTTGTTTCAGCTGTGGCAAATTACTCTGCTGAGATGATGGAGGGCAGCTCAGTGACTCTGACCTGTAGCAGTGATGCTAACCCAGCAGCTAATTACACCTGGTACAAAGAACAAACAGTGCTCAGCAGACAACAGCAGGTCTTCATCAGGTCCATGAACTCCTCTGACTCTGGAGAGTATCACTGTACAGCTGAGAATGAGCTGGGTAGGAGGACATCTGAATCCATCTCTGTGGATATGAAATGTGAGTGAAGACAGTTATGTTGGCAGAACTAATAGTAACTAATTTTGAGCCCTTAATCTGCTGGATGTATATGTAATAGCGAGTCTAATTA
The DNA here is from genome assembly GCF_007364275.1 of Archocentrus centrarchus. NCBI lineage: Eukaryota > Metazoa > Chordata > Actinopteri > Cichliformes > Cichlidae > Archocentrus > Archocentrus centrarchus. Next base: position 4,673,036 of record NC_044346.1, read on the forward strand.
GTCACTGTAGTAACTCAGCTTTCAGTGTTATTTCCATGGTACATAACACAACAAAGCGAACATGTTATTGAGTTCAGTAGAATATTAGTTAAAAGCTCCTGTGGTCATAAAGGAATGTCCAACTATAGTTTTTACCATAATAATGCCAATCACAGACAGTGACAGTATTCTCAGTGGTTTATATTTATTATGATTTTAGCATTTCTTATTCCTGGTTCTTACTTGGACTGATGTGGTGAATAAAGTCATTGAGGCTCATATGAACCCCATTAAGATCTACTGAGACCTGTAATTATGAGTTCTTGAACTTGTTCTTCCAGAGAATTTGATCCACCAGTATTTTTATATTACTGCTTTACAACTTTTAGATTGAGCACCCAATATGAATGCACACTTGTAACCTGTTATATAGCAAGTAAGTCATTAACCCTTTACAAATTACAAATGTGCTCATTTGTCTGTGCATCCATTCATTAATGCAGTTGGATAAGCTTTGCTGCACAGGTCTCTTATACTTTAAAGGCACAGGCCTCCATCAGTTACAGATCAGTTCATTTAGTTTGTACAACTACTGTCTCAACTAGGTAAAAAAAAGTTCAGTTAATAAAACTTTATCAGCAGCTGCACCCCCAACTGAGGGTACATGTTACCATATTCTGTACCAGGATGTGAATGCTAGCATGGAAGAAACCGAGGCTACTGCTAAGCCAAAGTCTGCAAACTGCTACATGGCACAAAGTGCTGCAGGTTTCAGTCACATTTAAAATGTGATTAATAAGGAATGTGATTTCACACAGCTGCTAAAATACACACATATCTGTTTAGCCAATGTTTAACCATGTCCATTTAAAGTGTGCTCATTTTTAAATGTCTTGAAATTTTTTTTCTGTTTTTTTTTTGGTCTTTTAGACTAGCCTGCTAGTCTGTGACCTCTGAATTAGTCTCCAAAAACATCCCTACCCATAACCTCTGTGTTGATGTTGCCTTTTGTTGTCAGCCTTTATTATGTCCTTGCTTTCTTGAAACTTTTTAAATTGGTAGCGACCCATTTGTTGGAAAAAGTATAGCATCTTCCATGTCTGCCAGACTACTGTCACAGCCCCAACCTGCAGTGCCAATGTTTAACTATGTCTACTTAAAGTGTGCTCATTAATTAGATGCAAAATCACTCTTCAGGAGTTGTACTGCAAACTAGAAGGTTTGGTCTGATATGTTTTATGTCCATTCCTAAATGGAGCCCAATTCTTGTAATCCAGTAACTAATTGTGAGAGTTTGGTCACTGTTTCGTAGGTTCAGTGAACTCAGCTGCAGTTGGATCAATCACTGTTCTCTTTTTGACTCTCCTAATCCTCTCTGCAATCATAGTCATTAGGTGAGCAGTTTGGTTTAACTGTTGTAATCAGTGATTAATATTAAATACAATCATTTCTTCAGTGATGTCGTCCAAAGATTCACTGAAATCTTCTTTCTTTGTTCCATGTAGAAAAAGAAGGTCCTTAACACAGTTTTTCTCCAGAGAGAGGCCAAACAGCAAAGTAGAGGTAAGGATTAACAGGCCATTTTATAGCCTCAGTATACATTAATGAATTTGAGCAACAGAAAAATAAAACTATTGTGAAAGAATTGTGGTTATATCTCTGGCTGTGGCTGCACACAGTCACACAAACTTATCCACTAGGACTGAACCAAAGGGAGACAAATAGCAGAGGAACAAAATCCAGGTGCTGTAGCCTAAGATTCAGTTGGTTTTATCATTGTACATCTTACATGCATCAAACTAGTAGGACTGTTAAAATGGTACAGTGTGTAGGTGACTGTAGTCTACATTCTTCATTCCCAGCTTTTCCTACTTTATTCACTCAAAGTAAACCTTGTTTTCTACTATGGCTTTCCTTCCCGTCCTCTTCTTGTGTATCCTTCAGTTATCCTTCAGGAGGTCATTCTCACTCACTTTAACACAGTTGTTAGATGATGCTGTCATTCCTTTGTTGGGTATTCTTACCTCTCCAAAGAGTGTGGGATGTCCAACCATTTATTGCTGTCAGATTAATTTTGAGGTTAAATATTCTTATTACTGAAATATTTTCCCCAGCAAAGTGTGTGTCCTGAATATGAGGACCCTTCAGCTGCAGCACAGAGTGCAGCAGCAGAGCAGCAGGATGACCTTTGCTATGCCAGTGTAAGTTTCTCAAAGAACCAAGACGATCCCGTCTACTCCAACATTAAGCCCACTAAACCCAGCAGGCAAAAAGAAGAGGACGAGGAAGAGGCCGAATACACTCTTGTAAAGTTTAGCAATGGAGCCCAAGGGTGAGTCCCTTTTTACTTTGTCCATCCATCCATCCATCCATCCATCCATCCATCCATCCATCCATCCATCCATCCATCCATCCATCCACCATTTTCTTCAGCTTATTCTTGTTTTTCTTAATTAATAGTCATACTATTGTGATACTGTTATTACAAGATCTTCATAATTCTGTGTTTTTATCCATCACAGATTAAGAGGTCAACAAGCTGTGGAAGATTCATGTGCACTGTACAGCACAGTCAACAAAATCTGCTGAGTACAAGCATGAACATGAATCTGTGGCCTTGCCCAGTGTACATGGTGGATGTATTCATAGAGTACAAAAAAATGCAGCTCAGAAAATATTGATGAATCACTGATTTGTAGGTGAAACATTCGTGCACTTGGTTTAAGCACAGATTTATTTTTCTTGCTCAGAGAACTCACTGACAGACTGCAGTACCATCACCAACCAGTGTCATTCACTTTACCTGTCAGTGCTGTGGCTCATCAGTATATGCATATCGTCAGTCTTACTTCATCCATCTTCTAATTAGTTAATTCCAAAGCATTACAGCACCTTCAGCACTGATAACTTATTGTTCTGCTCATCTCACAACTCTCAGAGCTTTTGTTTGTCTTTTAAGACTGATTTGTTTACCAATGCTTTCACCCTCTGCCAGTAATCTGACTGGACTGTGAGAAATCTTGGAGTCATTTTTGATCAGGATATGTCCTGCAGTGCACATATTAAGCAAATATGAAGGAATGCTTTTTTGCATTTGTGCAATATTTCTACAATTAGAAACATCCTTTCTCAGAGTGATGCTGAAAAGCTAATTCATGCATTTATTACTTCTAGGTTGGACTATTGTAATTCATTATTGTCAGGCTGTCCTAAAAGCTCCCTGAAAAGCCTTCAGCTGATCCAAAATGCTGCAGCTAGAGAACTGACAGGGACTAGAAAGAGAGAGCAGATTTCTCACAGATTGGCTTCTCTTCATTGTTAAATCTAGAATAGAATTTAAAATCCTTCTCACATACAAGGTCTTGAATAATCAGGCACCATCTTATCTCAAAGACCTCATAGTACCATATCACCCCAACAGAGCACTTCGCTCTCAGACTGCTGGCTTACTTGTGGTTCCTAGGATACTTAAGAGTAGAATGGGAGGCAGAGCCTTCAGCTTTCAGGCCCCTCTTCTGTGGAACCAGCTCCAGCTTGGATTCAGTTGACAGACACCCTCTCTATTGTTACCAATCAATGGACTGGTTCTTATACAGCCCTTTACAACTCTACTTTGAGCTCTCAAAGCACTTTATACTACATGCCTCATTCACCCATTCATACAAGCATTTCTTTCAATACTTAAGTGCTTTCTGTCTAACATTTACACACATTTATACTGCGACGGTTGCATCAGAGACCAAATTGAGGTTCAATATCTTGCCCACTTTGAGATTCAGTCTAGAGCAGCCAGGAATCAAACCGCCAACCTCCTCTTAATCTCCTGAGCTAAAGCCACCCCTCGATTAGGCCTAAAGCTTTCCTTTTTGATAAAGCTTATAATTAGGGCTGGATCAGGTGACCCTGAACATCCCTTAGTCAGAGTTCTAGTCAGCGGTTGATGGCCTGGTGCTGCACCATGCTGAGGTTGTTTTACACTGGGCTGAGAATTTCACCGGTTCTCTATTGGAACTGTGGTATTACTGCAATTAGCAAGACTCTCAAATAGTGACCAACGTGGGGGAAGTAGAGGGAAATGGGAGCTCAAAAGACAATTTTGGGCTTCCTATCAAACATAAAATCCCAGGAGCTTTTCTTGTTCCCTGTCTTTGCAGACTCACAAGGATAACACACTGATGTGTTGCTTAAGGACTGTTTATTAACAATAGCTGCAGGTAAACATTTTCAGAACATCAGAACACAGACTTGAGGGGTCCACACCCCCATCATGGTCAAGTCACATGGTCCAATCAGATTCAGGTGCCTTTAATGACCCGTAGGACCAACCATTATCCCAGAATACTGCATACTTAATATTATCCATCTGTTCATGTCACTGAATTATCAAGCTGGCATGGCATTTAGCATTAGCAAGAGAATTAGCATTAGCAAGCCATTGCTAATTAGTGCCACCCCAACACTCACGCTGGTCTAAAAACTTTTTCTGGCTAGAACCCTGCTTAGTTATGCTGCTATAGGCCGAGGCTGCTGGGGCGTTCCCATAATGCACTGAGTGTTTCTTTTCATTCACCTCTTTTTACTGTGTTTATATCCCACTCTGCATTTAATCACTAGTTATTAATTTCTGGCTCTCTTCATAACACATGGCTGCCCTCCCTGAACCTGGTTCTGCTGGAGGTTTCATAAAAGGGAGTTTTTCCTTCCCACTGTTGCCAAGTACTTGCTCACAGGGTGTCATTTGTACTGTTGGGTTTTCTCTGTAGTTATTGTAGGGTCTTTACAATTACAATATAAAGTGCCTTGATGCAACTGTTTGTGATTTGGCGCTATATAAATATAACTGAATTGAACTGAATGAATACATGCAGGTGGATTAGGCAGAAGGAATCTTAAGGAAGAGTTGTCTGTAGTTAGAGCACTGAGTCTGTGTTACCTCGCTAGTGTCTCTGTTTTCCTGCTTTTTCTGGGCATTTGACATACAGAAATGTTTTTTAATGCTTGAGTAAATTAAACAACTGTAAAAAAAAATTGTGTATGTAATATAACACATTACTTATGCGTTATTGTATGTAATATGATACAGAGAGGAAGATTTTTTTTTACTCCCTCTCTGCTCTCCACTTCCTGACTCCGTGTTCTCTGAAGATGTTGGAGGAAGATCAGACCAATCACAGGACGGGCCAAAATTGGAAGCACGGTCTAAGTTGTGGGCCGAACAGGATTAACATTTATTGAACATCTAAGATGAACAACAGTAACCTTTGACCTGATCTAACAGCAACGTTTTCCTCAACACATTAAATAAAAAAAAAAATTATATCAGGGAAAATGAGAATATTTCAAGCTGATGAAAATGAGCAATTTTTTCAAGTAAAAACTGTGATGTGAATTTCTGCGCGTCAAAGTCGGGAAAACACTGCGTAAACTGCGCAGTGTGTCCAGTGTATCAGCAAAAACCGCAGCTGCAAACACAGCGGTGCAGACTTAGTCTGATTTCTTTTGGCAACATGGAAAGTTGCATAAATTCCCAACTTCAATTGCAAAGCTTTTACTGCGTCATACGTGTGCATAATCACACGGTCCCTTCACTGAAGCTGCAGGTTTAACGCATTAAGACGCATTAAGGCCTTTCTCTGCGACGTCATGTCGCAGAGAAAGGCCGACTCTCACAGCCACCTTTCATCCCGGAGCCCTGCTGAGGCTGTTCCTTTACTTTTTATGAACTGACACATTTCCTCAGGCAGCTCATCGCACCTGTGTGATAAGGAATGTCACCGAAAAAATATAGAAACTATTTCCTCCAGAAAAGACTTAAACTGCTGGTGATTTAAACATTTGCCTCTAATAAAGTTCCCTGTCTGTGTTGCGGTCTTTACGGCACGTTCTGTCTTCAGGACTTTGCTGCGCAGCATTTCCGGGTGTGTGATGCAGCGTTGCACTGTCAGCTCACCTGTGCAGGCCGAATAAACATCGTAACACGGATGTTGAACTTTTAAAGAGGCAAAGTTTCGGAGGAAACTGAATTTGGTGACGTGTCTTATCACACAGGTGCCATACCTGAGGAAATCTTCAAGTTCATGAAAAGTAAAGGAAAAGTTTCAGCATGAAAAGTGGCTGTGTGAGTGGGCTTTTCTCTGCCACGTAATGGAGCATCTAAAAAAAAAAGAAATAAAATCAGAGCAGGTCTTCACCGCTGCGTTTCCAGCTGCGCTTTTTGCTGATAAACTGGACACACTGCGCAGTTTACGCAGCGTTTTTCTAACTGTGAAGCGCAGAAATTCAGTTTTACCTGAAAAATGTGCAAATTGTCATCAGCTTGAAAGATATTCATTTTTCCTGATGTTAATTTTGAATAAAAATATCATTTGACATTTTATTTAATGTGTTGAGGAAAGTCAACTGTGTTAATTGTGCAAACTTAAACGTAAAATAATGTGTTGAGGAAAAAGCTGCTGCATTCTGGCTATTCAAATTCATATTGCTGATTAAAATTATTATTTTTAATCCTGTTCAGCCCGTGACTCAGACTGTGTCTTCAATTTTGGTCCGTCCTGTGGTTGAGTTTGACACCCCTGCTGTAAATCATAAACACAACCTGCAAAAGAGATCAAAGCTCTGGAAGACTGCATGAAAAGGAAACCAAAAATTAACAGAGAATATTTACTAATAAAAAGAACTCTTAAGCTCCAAATTAAAAAAGGACTGTCAATAAAAAAGCCTTTGAGAGCCTTTGTCCTTTTTCTTATCCTGCCCTCCGAGCGCAGGGTGCCAGAGGAGAGGCTGTGGAGACAAAGGGCTGACCTGATTACTGGGTGGTGCCAGTCAGGGTTTCATCAATTACTTCCGTCTCTCATACTTTCCTCTGCCTTTCCTGGAGTTTGTGTCTGTGTCGGTGGTGAGGTCCGCAGTAAGTTGAAGATATCTGATCAAAGTGATGTAACGCACGCTTAGCGCTGTCACTCTTTTCTCTCCCTGCTGCTCATCGTGTCTTCTTTGAACTCTTATTTGCAGTGTAGTAAACAGGGTGGGGACCCACTACGAGACGCAGGTTCACTTTCATTTCTGAGGTCTCTGCTGTCTCGCTGCTGCTGATATTACAGCCTGTGCTGCCCTTCGTGGACAGAGACACAAATGGCATAGACGAGTAAAGGCTGCCTGAGGGACGCATGCGTAGTTATGTGTCATGGTCCGGGGTCCGTTGGACCCTGTGTGTTTTTGGTTTGGCTTTAATTGTCTGTTCTGGGGTTTTTCTTTTGTTTTGAGGTTTGATTGTTTGATTTTCTAGTTCCTCGTGTTTCCTAGTGTTCAGTGTCAGGTCTGCGTCTCTGTTCCCTTGTGTCACTTCCTGTTTTATTTTGACAGTCTCGCGTTCCCTGTGCTTTGTGTTTAGTTTTGCTTCCCCTTTGTCATTAGGTTCATTTGGTTCACCTGTCGTCCCCTGTTGTTTTCACTTGCCCTAATCCCCTTGTGTGTATTTAAGCCCTTAGTTTTCCTGTGTTCTTGGTTGCGTCGTCGTCATTGTTTCCCCCTGTGTATTCCAGTTTAGTGTTTTTGTTAGTGATGGGCAAAACGAGGCTTCGAAACAATCTGAAACCCATCTGCACAGTGACACCTGCTGGCCAATTTTGTTATCGCCACATCTTGATAAAGCTGTTCAATGAAACAATGACAGATGCGCCCTGCACAAGTCCAAACAAAGCTCCTGATTATACCTGACTGTCAATAATTATGATCAACACGTGGTCTAGAAGAACGGGAGACTGTTAGAGACAGCAGCTGTGACTATTTTCACTCTGTTAACATCCGTGAGTCTGTTACAGTTTTTATTAATTCACTAACACACGAACCAATTTATAAAATAAAAAATACTGAGAAAAAAAATGATGTTTATTGTGATAAACAGCTGTCTTTGGGCTCAGTTGGCTTCATTTTTTCCAGTCTTGGGGAAAAACAGAAAAGTTTATATGTTTTGGTTGCTTTAAGCTTTCTGTGTCACCAGGTTTGTTCTACACACAGTAAAATAAAGCAAGAAGCTGGCGTGGCGTTAGGCTTTATGTTCTATTCATTCAAAAATAAATGTTTAGGATAAGAAAAAAAAACCTAAAAATTTTCCTTTTGTAAAAACAAATTCTGACACTTATTAAGTTTTAGTGGGATAATTCACAACAGTCATTTTCACATCTTCACACTGACCAGTACCTTTATGAATGTGAGGAAACACGCCGTCCTCCACTGAGAGACCTCTGAAACATGAAGAAACTTTCCTTATCTGCGACCTGTACTTGTGTGGACGTCGTATCTGTGGCATGACCGTGATGTTTGACTCTGTCTGAGGCTTTGAACCTGCAGCCTTTGTCCTGCTGTTTATGGGACATAGAAATCTCACTGGGAATAAAAAAGAAGAAAAAAAAAAACCCTAATTTGTCATGAGAATTAAGAAACAGATCACCCAGACACGTTTTTTCTTGATTAAAAAAAATATTTATTTTCAGTAGGAATCCTCCTGCTGTGCAGTTTGCGGGTCACAGGTTACAGCGTCAGCTGATGGACGGCTTTCACCGTTCAGGCCCGTCCAGTCAGTCACTGTGTCCCCTGAAGCTGAATCCTACTGATCCGCTTCAACTCTAAGTTACACAAATTCATACAATTTGTTAATGAAAAACTTAAACAACCACGTCACCGGTAAATAATTGCAGTGCGAGCTCAGTTTAATTTTATCGCTTCTACAGCGATGATGTTGACCAGCATGACCGAGGAGGACACTGAGCGGAGGGTGGATGCAGGTCAGACTTTGGGAAGATCCCCTGATGTCTCTGAAAATAAATAGAGGTCATTTCGGCGCATGCAGAAACAAGTGGAGGACTGAGGGTTTGAGCCCCACAGTCAGCTGTCCCTGTGTGCTCATTGATTCGTTTGTACACAAAAATCTTGTTAATGGATCGCCTACTTCGTTCTTCACCGTCCACAGTATTACTGTTATTGTTAATTAATAATCACTTATAGGTTCGTTTGTCCGCTTGTTATAAATAAAAGCATTAGTGTCAGAAACATTCATTCAGCAATTACAAGGCCCAGCCCAAAATGACAGCTTTATTAAAAAAACAAAAAAGAAGAAGAAAGAAAACAAATGAATCCTGGCGGAAACAGCAGGAGTGAAACGCGCAAAAGCCTCTCTTAGCCACAGTCACGTGATGTAGGTGTTTTAAACCAGGTTTCGAAGCAGTGTTTCGAAACACCTGCGCTTCAGAAGCTCGAAACAGCATCGAAACTTCTGTGTCGAGCTTCCCATCCCTAATTTTTGTGTTTTCTTTCTCCCAGGCTTCGTGAGTGTTTTTTTTTTTTTATAAAAAAAAAGAAATCGTGAGACATGAGATGAGTTTAAAACATAAGAAAAGAATAAAAACAATGAATTTCATGTTCATTAGAGAAAAAATATCTTAAAAATGTGACGGGATTAAAAACTGTTTGTAGATGTGTGATAAAATTAAAAATATTTGTTTGTGGAAAAAGTACTTCAGGTGAATGTTTAAGATTTGAGAGTCTTCAGCAATAAAGCTGTTTTTGAGTAAGCTCCAGTTCATGTGTCCTGCATTTGGGCCCAGTGGCGGTTCCTGATATGGGCGACAAGGGTAGCCGCCCAGGGCGGCTTCTCATCTAGGGCGATCTAGGGCATACAGATGAATTGTTAATACAAAAAAAGTATCTAATCCAATCACTCAATCAATGGAGTAATCGACAGTTGCAACCCTATTTGGCTGTACTGCTTTCACTATGCTATATGAATAATCTCCACCTTCTGGTTTAGTTGGTGAGGACTGCCAGAGTCTGGCTGGCTCAAAGGCTGCTTCTCGCACACCTTGCAGTTGTAATTTACCTATTTTGTGGACCATAAGGCGCACCGCATTATAAGGCGCACTATCAATGAACGGGTCCATTTTCATACATAAGGCGCACCAGGTTATAAGGTGCATGATAAAACATATGTAGAACGAAACAAAAGCGTCAGGTAAGTTGAACTTTATTCAACTCATTCACAATAACTCAGAATATTGTTCAGTTGTAACAAATACAGAAAAAATACCCTCACATTTTAAATCATTTTCCACAAATCCATCAAATTCCTCATCTTCAGTGTCTGAGTTGAACATTTGGTCGATTTCTGCATCAAACGTGTCGGGTTCCCTCTCGTCATTATCTGAGTCAGTCTCGTTGTTGTTACTGTTTTGGTTGCGGCACACAGCAACCACTTAATTGTTAATAAAAGGGCAACGTTTGCTGGCAATCTGTCGCCATCTTCTTCAACATCTTAACAGACGCTACAATATATTCTTTATTAATGAGGGTAAGAGCAAGTCATTTCTTCATTTTATATAAAAGCCCTTCATAAATTATGTACGCCAGTATATTTACTGATTTAAGCAAAAAAACAAAAAAAAAAAACAAAAAAAAAAGGAAATCCCTTTTTGACACAACACCGGAAACCTGAAAACTCCGCTGTCACCGTGTTTTGTGTACATACAGCGCTCGTACTGCTCGTACGCTGTGGTGTCGCCCGGACCTCTCTTTGGCACCGGGGGGACAGCACACACACACCCGGACCTCGATTCGTCCTTTAGTGACTTTTGAGACAGCCGGCAGCGAGTTTTGTTAAACAAAAGTTGGCAACAGTGCCGGCCGTCGATCGCCAGATTACGCACAAATATGCAGGCCAGCATAGATAAAAATAGGCCAGGAACATGTAGAATAAAATCCATCATTGTTTTCTGCGGTTTACAGCGTCAGGTTTCCATTTTTGGAACAATGCTTCTTGTTGAATGTATCTCTGGTAGCTTTGGTTGCTTTCCACACCTGCTGCGCCGCACTTGTTCCGGTCTAATATCATCAATAGAGTCATTTTGTGAATCGATGATGGCCTACTTTAGAGAATTCAATGAGGCATTTGAACTGATCTGCCAGACCTGAGGCCATATCGCTGCAGACCACACAATGGTGCAGTGGTGTGGATGCCTCGGCCATTGATGGTCAGACGGCAGGGCCCAAATTCCACAGACCGACATTTTCTAACTATTTGAAAAGCGTACGCTGGGTGTTTTTTTTTTTTTTTTTTTTTTGAGAAAATTTAAGGATTTTAAGTGCGCCTTATAGTCCGAAAAATATGGTATGTTAAAATATTACTAGTATTCATTTTGAAAGAGGAATTCTTGTTTTTTTTTTATACCAGTTTGAATTTTGTTCTACTTTACATTTAAAAGAGTTAATGCAAACCAACCCATCTGTGGTATATTTTATTCACTAACCCAATGAGAATCGATAAGGAATCGAATTGATAAGTGATATCGATAATGGACTGTATACTGTAAATATGGTCATTAATTCACAGTATTTGTGTGAACCTGAATCCTGATGAAAAAAAAACACAAATACAAATCTAGATGGTTCGGACAAATGTTGGTGGATGGCTTAGTGTTGCCCGATTGGGCCAAATTCTACATTATTTTTTAGTTGGGTGTTATACTTTTAACTTACCCAGTATGACAGTTTGTTTTTTGTTATGTTTGTTTATAGTAATATTTCAGTTTCTTCCATGTTTTTTCAAATAAAATTTTAAAAGAAATTCTGACTGTGCCTGTGATGGTGGTGGGGGTCACCTTCTGTTAAAACCTGTCTGTCAGACCATGGCAGAAAGCTACATGCACCACACAGCAGGCAGAGGGCGCTCATTACCCCCCAAGTGCGGTGTGTGTGGGGGAGGTGGGTGGGTGCTGGGATTGCTCGCCCAGGGCGCCGAACAGGCTAGGACTGCCACTGTTTGGGTCCACCCCTTCCCAGCACACAGCCCCCTCCGTGACACTTATGTGTTGTGTTGCGCATTTTTGAAGACACGCTGCCGACAAAAAGATATCATCAGACATGAGATGAGCTTAAAACATAAGAAAACAATAAAAACAATGAATTACATGTTTATTAGAGAAAAGATATCTTTAAAATGTGACGGGATTAAAAACTGTTTGTAGATGTGTGATAAAATTAAAAATATTTGTTTGTGGAAAAAGAACTTCAGGGGAATTTTAGATCGATTGTAGATGCACAGAGTGCTTAATACTCCAACAGAGTTAAAGATAACCAGTTTAAACAGATTTATAGCCAATTTAACAAGATTTTTCAGAAGGATTTGAATTTAATTAAAAAAGAGAGATTAAGAGCTAAAAATTCTGAATTCTGAATCTTTTAGAACAACAATTTTCTGGAAGCAGTGATGTTTTGTACATTTTTCAGACTTTTTGTGGGAGGTTTCATGTTCTAAACATGAAATAATTTAATTTAAAGTCTATGAATAGCATCAAACAATCATCTTCGTGGTCTACTTGCAATAATAATAACTGCGTGTCATTGAAGCACAGTTACAACAAGGTTACACAGCCTCATGGTTAGCAGCAGTGCTACATTTGTCTCGTTTAAACACATAGACACAGCTTCCCTTCCACTCAGGGCTCTGTCTGCTGTCGTGATGCCGCTGGAAATGCGGCCTGTGTCGGCCTTTTGGGGGCATACACACAACACAGAGTGGAAATTATCATTGTACTTGTTTGGAGTTGTCTAAGATGTGAATGTGGTGCGTGTCTGAAGGTGTGCTGTTCATTTCTCTTCCTCTCTCAGGTGGAGACTTAGACTGCCTTTGCTGTTACTCCACCTGCGGGCGGAGCCCTCCTCTTTCCGGGCTCCAGCCTGTTCTCACTAACCACAGTATTCAAGGAGCGGTTTGAGCTGTTCCTCTCCGGCAGATCATTGTGACGCTTGCGGTGGTAATCAGGCTTTTTCTTTGTATCTGTTGCTTTTCTAATCCTGTTCGGAATGACTTGTGTAAGAAACAGCAGTGATGGAAGTTTCATCAAGTGTTGAAGCGCTCCATCCAAACGGACGTTTCCAGACGTCTTTCTAGCAGGTTCAATGCAAAAAAAAGGAAAAAAAAGAAAAGAAAAGCTTTTTTTTTTTTTTTTTTTTTTTTTTAAGCCTGTCATGTCTGGCATTTTTCGCAATCGGAATGATGATCCGAATGCACTGATGTACCAAACATATTTGCTTTTACAAGAACAGCACTATAAGTTTTCTATAGGCTATTCTTGTTAATGTTTTATTTATTTATCTTTTTATTTAGTTATTTATGCCAAGTCTGACAGGCAACAAGGAAGGGGCAAGAACAAGGGGGTGGGGGTGGGAACAAAAGGAAGAAGGGAAAAAAAAATCGAAGAAAAGAAGATATACACACACACACACACTCACACATCCATACACACACAGACAGACACACACACACACACACACACACACACACACACACACACACATACACACATTTTTATTGTTTGCAGTAATGTGTGTGTGTGCGCCTCTGTCATGCAGTGTACTCAATAATGAGGGCAAGAAACTGCAACCATGCCCCCCGCAATCCAGAGGTGAATAGGGAAGGACTCAGGGGACCCAGGCCATCCACAGCCCAGGAGCTCAGAAGACCTGAGGCCACACATCCTGATGGCAACCGCGTGCACACCCCAGAGGAGGCAGGAGGGAGACCACAGACGGAGCCCCCACGGTCAAAGGGCAAGAGTCCAGAGGGTCAGAGGCGACGAGCAGCCCCCCCCCCCCCGCAGACCGGCACCCCCAGCACGAGCCGAGCACGCGGGAGCAGCCCGACACCCAGCAGAGCCCCCCCACACGCCAAAGAGGCCCAACCCACCCCCAGGCCACAACCACCAAGGGAGCAGGTCAAAAACCACGCCGAGACATCCGGCCACACACCCCGGGACCCACGGGCACCCACACCCCAGGGGCAGCAGTGATGACCAGTGGGGAGCAGCATGGAGCGGTAGGGAGGGGTAACTCCCGCCCTCCGCAGCCGTGTCCCACAGGTGACAAGGCTCGGCAAGCCACAGACCCAGGCCCAGCTGCCCACACACACTCACACACGCACGCACATGCACACGCACGCACCAGTCGTTCACTCATGCACACACACTCATGCACACACACGTAACATACATGGACACTTAGTGTGGGAGAGCGGGTACCAGCACAGAGCCAGCGACAACCCAGGGAAGCAGCCAACCCAGCCCCAAATAACGAGCCAGTCCCCATCCCAGGCAGCGTGCATGAAACTGGGGTGTGAGAAGACCTGCCCACCCCCTCCTCCCACTCAGTATGTTTGGGGTGATGTGAGTGTATGTACTGAGAAGAATGTGTATGGCTGTGTGAAAACTACAGTGCTATTAAAATTGGAGGAACAGATGTAATATGAGCGCTGAATAACTTTGCCCATCCACACTGCCCCCCCAAGGCCCTCAATGTCTAAAATGTAAATAAAATTGAGGAGCAGGCAGCAGTGAACAGACAAGTGGGGCCACCTCAGCAGTGCCACCCACTAACCACTGTGTGACACACCTGCCCCCCAAGGCTCTATATGTACTATGATGTGTTGTTAACTGTATAATGCAATTAAAAAAGGAGGAGGGGGACATTACGCAGCACAGCGAGCAGAGCCAAGGAGGTGGCCCTACTCACTGCAGCACGAGCCCCCGTCCCCCAAGAACCTACGTGTGCATAATGTGATGTTTAACTGCGTGGGAGGAGGGGAAGGGTCAGGATAAATATGACCGGGAGGCAGAGGACTACCCCCCGGAGGAAGAGAGCCAGCTAACTACTGGCTCACTAGGCACCCCAGTTCCCTACACCCCCCGCAGCCCAGGGAAGGCACGTCCAGGGCCTGAGGTGACCGCACCCCCAGGACACCACCGCGCTCCAGGCCGGCACCCACCACACCCACTGCGAACACGACACAACACACACCCCCACATGCATACAAAAGAAAAGAAAAGCTTAATTTTATAAAGTCTCAAGTCCATAAAATGTGTGTGTGTGTGTGTGTGTGTGTGTTCACTGTGTTTTCTTGCCCCTCATATTTATAACTGCACGCACTAACCCACAAAATCCTAAATCAGTCACATGGTACGGCTGGCTGCAAAGCTTAGCACTTCACAAAAATCTTCCTGGATTCACTGTTGCCAACATTCTTGTCAGATTTATCAACTTTTCAGACCCCCCTAGCGATATTTTCCTTTCCAAAAAGGAACAGGGGGATTTTGGGATTTCTCGCAACTTTTTAAGACAATCCCAGCAAACTCTGCGCTGGATTACTCGACACATGCTTCGAATCCTCAACACAGAGACACATCACTAAGAAACAGCTGGATCTTGAAGAGTTTGTGAGGAATTTAGAAGCATTTTAGATTTGTTGTGGCTGCACCTTAACCTAAGAGCCCACAGCCATTTTTATTTGACAGAAAATTTATTCAGAATTAAAAATAAAAATCAAAACGTATCAAGAAATTTTCCAGAACATGTGAAACTGTCACAGTGGGTTCTTATGGGAAGTGATCATGTTCCAGGATTTGTAGGTTTATGTCAGGACATGACCCCTGGATGAATTTTTTTTTATTAAGGAAACTCTGCAGTTAATTCATCTGGGCCTGGGGATTTATTGAGCTTTAACATACTAGTAGATACTTCAGTGTACAGTATAGTACTGTACAGGGAGTGGTGAGCTCAGAGCAGCAGCCGCTCAACTGCTGATGGTGTGGAAACCAGTTTAAATGTAAAGATTTGACATGTAGAAAGGCAGCAAACGGCAAACAAACTTAGTTTATGAAGTGTGCTTTTGTGCCAAGGCTGATAAAGATGATTACTGGTGAGCTAAGCTGGTATCATCAGCAGAGGCAGTAGTTAGCTACACCCAGCACCTTTTTCTTACTCTTTCTGCTACCCAAATTAAACTAAAAGGTGTATCAAACCTATTCGTGGCCCAGTCATCATGAGGAGTGACCTCATTAATAAACTGGCCTGCAGTGCTAAAAGAAGAGTTTTTGAAAATGTTTTATATGCTTCTTAAATTGACCTCATCAGTTGTATAAAGATGGCCCTTTTCTTATCAGTGATATTTTAAGAAGTTCAAGCTGCATGCAAAGCATTGTGTAAGAATCACTTCTTTATTTCAGTGTGGGGGTTTACAGGCTTCATCTGGTCATGCATGTTAAGTATACATAGAGGAAGGACAGACACATCTACACTAGATTTTCCAACCACAGAAGACGCTGCCTTCAAACATCTTCAACATCTGAAGAAAGTGTGACTGCCATACATTATGTTACATGTTATGTGATCTACGTGCTGATGAGGTTCAAGAGATGAGAGCAGCAATGAGTTCAACTGCAGCAGCGAGTGGAGTCGTTCTCTTCCTTCTCTCTCTACCAGGTATTGTTTGTATCTAATTTTTGATTTATATTTAAAGTTACAGCACTGAACACATTTAAAGGAGTACTTTTAGTGAATAAATGCAGATGTACAGTGTGGTGTAAACCCTGCAGATCATCGCTCATCATGACTGAGCTGTTTTTAAGTGGTTTTCACTCCCTCACCATCTGTAGGACGAAACTGAAAAGAAAAGATGAAAGAAAAGTGGCTTCATTAACTCAGATTATTCACAGACATTAACTGGAGGATGATTTCTGGATGATAGATCACAAATGTAAAAAAATCAACAGCTTAAACATTGAAGGCCCATCATCTGCTCTTCACTAGATCCCTTTTGCATGAGCTGCTTTCTTGTTTCCAGCTCAGCATCGTCCCTGTTTTTGGGGCATTTTTACTTTTATTGGATAGTTGTACAATGTAGACAGACAGGAGCAAAGGGTCAAAGGTCAGACTTGATCCCAGGCCAGCTGCAGTCATGTGATGTACAGTTACCTGCTCACCCACTGAGCCAAAGTGGCACCCCAGCAAGATGAGGATTAAAGTCACTGCCTCAAATATAAATGTGTGTTTCTCACTATATAATGACACTTGGTGATAGTCATCAGTTTGCATTCACACTCTGCAGCAGCCTGACCCCAGACAAGAAAACAACCAAGCAGAGCAAACAGCTGTTTTCATGTTCTGCACCCTTAAAATATATATTGTGTTTTTTAATCCTACTCAGTACAGCTACATCAGGGTGCAGAAGTCTGTTCATTCACACTGTACCTTCAGACCTTTTATGCTGTCTTGTCTCAGCACACAGAAATGCTAACTGCACTGAGCATGAATAACTGGGTATTGTAACTGTTTCTGTTCATTTTCTTAAGATGAACAATTCAAACATTAGGCTGACATCAACAATGGAGGCAACAGTAGAAATGAACTGAATGGATAAACAGACCAGAAAATATACCCTGCTAAAATCCTTAAGACAGTATCCATGATGAGGAACGTCAGGAACAATAAATGTGTGCTGCATATTCTGAGGAAGGGTGCTTGGTGTAAATGAACTTATTCCTAAACAATACATGTTTTTTTTTTAATATAATTAATCTGACTGGTTTCTGATGTGTTCTGTGTTACAGTGGTACAGGGTAGGAATGGTTGGTCAGTGACCTACCGTCATACTCAGATCTGTGCCTTAAAAGGATCAACAGTGACCATAGGCTGCTCCTTCAAATACCCATCCAGTGAAAATGGTTATTTTACAACTGTAAACAAAAAAGTGTGGTTCGTTAAAGGGAATGATTATGACCCTGAAGATCTGAAAACAGACTCAGCGTATGCAGGTCGACTGACGTACAGTAATTATCAGCAGAGCTGCACTCTGAAGATCAGAGAGCTGAGAGAGAGCGACTCAGCTGTGTACAAGTTCAGGTTTGAAACAAACCAAGGACGTGGAAGTTATACTGGTTTACCTGGAGTCACTCTGACTGTCAGAGGTAACACTTTTATTTGGACATCAGTCAAATGTTGTTATGAACATGGTTGTGTGTGTGTTTGCATGGATGTCTGAGTTTCTGCTGTGATTTTATTCTTTCTTCACATAATTAGCTCTTCAGGTACATGTGGGCACTTCATCATATTATCGCAGGGCAGAACTGACATGTCAAAGCAGCTGTCAGCTACGTAATCGTCCCTCCTTCATCTGGTACAAAAATGGACAGAAAATTTATGGCCAAACCAACATGTATTTATACCCAGAAATACCAAATCCTTCAGATAGCTTCTCCTGTGCTACAAGTGGTCATGAAGCTCTCCCGTCTCCTTCAGTGTGTGAGTTTATTTCAGTAACATAACACCATCTCGTGAAGTCACTACAGACATTTGAATAAAAACAGTCAGGTAGGCCTTTTTACATTTTTGTTTCATCATACATGAAAATGATTACTCCACAATTTTCACAATGTTACTGTTACCCTTGAGATAAATTACCCAAAGTGGAGGATTTAACAACCTTATGTGTTTCACATCAAATGATCTTTTCCAGAAGTTGACAAAATCATTTTTGTGCCTAACCAAACCAACCTAAACCAAAGCCAAATCATATCATCATCTATTATGACCATCAATGTGGTAATTTTGAACCAGAGATAAGCAGCAGTGCCTCTAGAGGTCTGGTTGCAGATGCAAAGGCTGTCATGTGAAGAGGTAATTTATGCAGCAGGAGATGTTTTTATGATAAAATCTAAACTAATGTTAATTTTTTCTGTTCTAGATGCTCCAAAAGTTGTTTCAGCTGTGGCAAATTACTCTGCTGAGATGATGGAGGGCAGCTCAGTGACTCTGACCTGTAGCAGTGATGCTAACCCAGCAGCTAATTACACCTGGTACAAAGAACAAACAGTGGTCAGCAGACAACAGCAGGTCTTCATCAGGTCCATGAACTCCTCTGACTCTGGAGAGTATCACTGTACAGCTGAGAATGAGCTGGGTAGGAGGACATCTGAATCCATCTCTGTGGATGTGAAATGTGAGTGAAGACAGTTATGTTGGCAAAAGCAATAGTATCTAATAATAATATCATAATAATAATAATAATGATTACATATGATCTTATAGTCGCTGTAATAACTCAGCTTTCAGTGTTATTTCCATTGCCCATAACACAACAAACCCAACATGTTATTGAGTTCAGTAGAATATTAGTTAAAAGCTCCTGTGGTCATAAAGGAATGTCCAACTATAGTTTTTACCATAATAATGCCAATCACAGACAGTGACAATATTCTCAGTGTTTTATATTTATTATGATTTTAGCATTTCTTATTCCTGGTTCTTACTTGGACATTTGCTTTTGAATTGATGAGGTGAATAAAGTCATTGAGGCTCATATGAACCCCATTAAGATCTACTGAGACCTGTAATTATGAGTTCTTGAACTTGAACTAATTTGATTCTACTGTCAGGAAGCTGAGGGGCAGCTACCAGTATGTTTATATTACTGCTTCATAGCTTTTAGATTGAGCACCCAATATGAATGCACACTTGTAACCTGTTATATATATTGTTATACTTTCTACACCTCCTCCAGATGCTCCAAAGCTTCCCTCTGTGTCAGTGAGTCCCTCTGCTGAGATAGTGGAGGGCAGCTCAGTGACTCTGACCTGTAGCAGTGATGCTAACCCAGAAGCTAATTACACCTGGTACAAGGAGAACAAATCACTGTTTCATGGGTCAGTGGGAGAGCACAGTTTCTCCGTCCACTCTAAACACAGTGGGAACTACTTCTGCAAAGCTGAGAATCAACATGGACAGACAAACTCTTCATCTTTGTTCATAGATGTCCAGTGTAAGTAAACGAGTGCTAGTTGCTAATAATTGCTGTATTAGTTGCTGCTAATGTACTTTGTCAAAATTACATTACCAGCAACTTCAACTGTTCCTTGTGTCTATTGCAAATCTTTTATGCAAACTGTAGACAGTATAAAGCATAGATGCAGCTTCAGACCATTTTTCCAAGTGGAGGATCATCTGTGGTTTGTTCATTGGCACAGTATTTGTGATTGAGTCTTTGGCAGTGAGCAGATGGTTTTACAGTCAGACCCTCCTGTCAGGTCAAGTCCAGTTTTTCTAAACCAAGATGACGATGATGAAAATATTCATCTCAAGGTTTCAAAATATGACTTCAGAAATCAGTGGATGACTTAGAGTAGCTATCTCCATCATTTATATCGTCTATGCTAACATGCTAACTTATGATTATGAATGTGGTTAGGTGCCAGGTTTGCATCTGCAGGTCAGCTGTGGTCTTTCTGTGTGGAGTTTACGTGTTCTCACTGTGTGAGTTCAGGTACTCTCGCTTCTTCACAAGTCAATGGACATGAATGTTTGGATAACACTGGTCAACAATGATTTTGCTACCTGGAGAAAAATACCTGATAAAAGTCATTTCAGGTATGTTGATTCGAAATCTATAATCAGAATTTCTCTAGCACGTCAGGTTCTTGAGTTATGCACACGTCAATATTTAGCTAATGTATTGTTGTACTGATGCTTCTCACGCAAATGTGTGCTAAGATTTTCAAATTGTGAAATTGAACAGAATTTAGCAATAATTTGGCTGATTTTCGGGTGCCAAATCCAAATATGATCATTAAAATTCAATTAACTAAAGTTTCACTGACAATATTGAGGATCAACAATTCCAGAAATTTCCAATTTCTTATAGTGACTGCTTTGATCTGTCAGTAGATAAAACAAAGTTTTAGTGCTACATCAAGTGATGGAATCATGTTTCTGGGGCCGTCCAAAGTGATGCCAGCTTAAAGCTGGATCTTTGATGGACCCCAAGTCCCTGAGCTTATTAGAGACAAAGATTTCCATCTAAACTTGAACTAAGAGCACAGGAATCATTTGTTCAGGTGGTGCAGAATTTATTGGGCAACCACAAACTATGAAGAACTAGTTGACGACATGCTCATATCATTCAAACATGGGTTGCAGAATGTCGCTTAAGATTCACTTCTCTCATTTTCATCTTGACCTCTTTCCACCTAATTTGGGTGATGTGAGCGATGAGCATGGTGAAAGGTGCCATCAAGATATCTCTGAGATGGAGACCAGGTACCAGGGGCGCTATAACACAAACATGATGGTGACTGGTGCTGGTTTCTACAGCGTGAAACTTCCATGAAGCACAAGAGCAAGTGTTTGTCACACTTCTGAACTGTTTAGGCAGACTAACTGTGGACTGTATTAGTTTGAGATTCCTCATATGATTGATTTTGGTATCTGTGTCTTGTTTTCAGCAGTTGTATGTTCATGGTGTACTTTTCTAATAAAATCAGTGACGTTGAGTTTGGCGATGGGCATTTAGTGGCATAGTTATGTAGCTCAAGATCCTGATATGCTAGAGAAATTCTGTTTGCATATATCAGCATATTTAGGAAAAATCTGTTGTTGTTCCTCAGGTAGCAGACAAGAAAGTTTTTTTGTTGACCAGTGTAATCAATAATTCTAAATTGGCAATTGGTCAATATGAGTGTGAATCTTTGTCTCCTATGATAGACAATAAAGGCTGTTTCCTCTTCTTCTTCTTCTTCTTTTATTTTTTGACATTAAGTCACTAACAGACATTTTCTGTAAATGGATAACCCTGAGTTAAGACTAACATTACATGCAACACAACAGCTGTGTTTATGTATATTGTATTTTCAATCTCTGTATTTTCTGGTTTCCAACAATTTTAGTCTTTAACCTAGATAAAACAAGAGTTTCAAATATTTAAGACTGATCTCCAATGTGCTGCAGATGCTCCAAAGCTTCCCTCTGTGTCAGTGAGTCCCTCTGCTGAGATAGTGGAGGGCAGCTCAGTGACTCTGACCTGCAGCAGTGATGCTAACCCAGCAGCTAAATACACCTGGTACAAGGAGGATGAAGACTCACCAAAAGCATCAGGACAGAACTTCACCATCACTGATGTCAGACATGAACACAGTGGGAGTTATTACTGTGAAGCCAAGAACAGAAGAGGACGTCAGAACTCCACCTCTTGCCAGATTAATATAGCAAGTAAGTCATTAAATTAAAAATGTGCCCATTTTTCTTTGGATCCTATCGTTCATGCAATCAGATGAGCCTTTCTGCACAGGTCTCTGATAAAGGCACAGGCCTACATCAGTTACAGATCAGTGAATTTAGTTTATTTTAGCTACTGTCTCAATTAGTTAAAAAAACTTCAATTAATAAAAATGTCTCAGTGGTGGGCACTGATAAATGGCAAATCAAATTAAAACCGCATGTGGTGATGATCGGGCCCTCGCACCTGTGGCGCACGTCGACCCGCGTCACACGTCGACCCCTGGCGTACTCGAAAGTTTTTTGATTGTGATGTTGTACAGAAGGTCTGTAGCAAGTTTCATTCGTTCATTTGAAAATCTTTTGCTCTCCACATAGACCCAATGGAATATTTGGGGGGTGGTAAAGGCTCCAGCGTGCAAAATAGGGCATGGGTCTAATTTACTTTTTTGATCAGGGTGATGTCAAGAATGTTGAAAGAAATTGTCATACATTTCAGATAAACTAATTTTGTGGACGCTATACAAATTTTCATTTGCTTCTGTAGGGGGCGCTCTTTTTTTTTTTTTTTTTTTAAAGCCTGTCATGTCTGGTAGATCTTGCAAGCAGAACTGTGATCTGAATGCGTTGTTGTGCCAAACATATTTGCTATTTCAAGATGAGCTCTATAGGTTCTCAATAGGCTCTTCTTGTTGATGTTTTAACCCTTTATTTTATTTATCTGAGTTATTTTTCCACATACTATGTAACAGCCAGAGCTGACAGGCTGAAGAAGAGGAAAATAAAGAGAAGAAAAAGGGAGAGAGAAAGGGAGCAAAAAAAAAAAAGGGGAAAGAGCACAAGTCTATTAATCAGATACTTCATCACTTTAACATATAAAAAAATACTATCAATACTTGCAAAAATAAATTTGTGTGTGAAAAACAAAACTAACAAAGCATGTTACGTAGGGGGCGCTCTTGCATCTATAGCCTTGAATCCATAGTTATTTTAAGCTTGATCAAGCAAGGCATGTGTAAATGAGTGCACAAACAATGTTGTGTCAAGGGAGAAAAACAAAGGCCAAATTCAATGGCCTGGTGTGACAAGGCCGGTGAATATTTTGTAAAACCTTGCATAATTTTTGATGGGCTACTTGTCTAGATGATCTGGAGCCATTTTGGTCTCACTGGGTGAAATACATTAGGAGGAGTTGATTCAAATAGGAGGCCTGAAAATGGCAAAAATTGACACCTTCAATTGAAGATGCCGGACTTCCTGTAGGGTTTCGAGTATGGGTCCAAGAGACTTTTTTGTATGTCTTAGGATGTTACATAAGCCTGCACAATTTTAGATACGTAGATAAAATGTAGCTCTGGGGCTATTCAAAAAATATGGTATTTTATTATATTTGCAGGTACCACTAGGTGGCGCTGTAATGTTTGTGGACTTTATGCATATCAATGTGTTCAGGACAGGAGGCTTATCAAACTGATCAGGATTATGTCAGGTATCTTGAAATAAATTTTCATGCATTTCAGAGAAACTAATTCTATGGACGGTCATACAAATGTTCATTGGCTTCTGTAGGGGCGCTATTGCACCTATATCATTGAATCCATAGTTAGTGGTTCAGCCTCGGTGTGTATATAAGCGATTACAATTTTAGTCTGATCGGGCAAAGCATGTGCGAACAAGTGCACAAACAATTTTGGTGGTGAGGGAGAAAAATGAAAGCCAAGTTCTACGGCCTGGTGTGACAAGGCCGTTTAATATTTTGTAAAAACTTTGCACAATTTTTGTTGGGCTACTTGTCCAGATGATCTGGAGCCATTTTGGTCTCACTGGGTGAAATGCCCTAGGAGGAGTTCATTCAAATAGCAGGCGTGGAAATGGCAAAAATTGACACGTTCAATTGAAGATAGTCGACTTCCTGTAGGGTTTCGGGTATGGGTCCAAGAGACTTTTTTGTACATCTTACGATGTTACATGAGTCTGCAAAATTTCAGAGCTGTAGATAAAATGTAGCTCCGGGGCTACCCAAAAAACATAATATTTTATGATATTTCGAGCTGCCACTTGGTGGAGCTCTAACGTTTATGGACTGTATGCATATCAATGTGTTCAGGGTAGGATGCTAATCAAACCACCGAAGTTTGAGGCAGATAGGGCAATGTGGCTTTGAGTTACAGCCCTTTTTGTCTTGATGGTGAAACATCAAACTTTGCCCTCCCGCCAGGGTCACACCCTTTGGCAAAAACTCACAGTTTTAAAACAGTGTAAGACCAACTCCTTAAGGCTTTCCAGGGGAAATTTGAGATGGTTCTGCTCAACCACCTTGGAGCTGGACCTCAAAGTGTAAAACATGACATTTCCTGCTCCCACTAGGTGGCGCTGTCATTGTCATAAAATATTGCCATATGTATGTGTTCAGGGTCGGATGCTCATCCTACTGAGAAAGTTTGATCCAGATTGTATTATGTAGGTATGAATGAGAGCCAATCAAAATTTCATGGCGAAAGATCAAAATTCACGAGGGCAGAAGGGCCACGCCCCCTTGGCAAAAACTCACCATTTTTTAAATGTAGATTCCCCTTGCTGTGTAGATTAAACACACCAAATATGAAGTTGATAACATCCAAAACCTTTGAGTTATTAGAGAAAGTCCAAAGGGTGCAAATTGCCAAATTTGCATATTTAATTAAAAATGGCGGACTTCCTGTTGGGTTTAAAGCATAGCTCCAAAAGGATTTTTTTGTGCGTCTGGATATGATACATATGTGTAGTAAGTTTCATAAATGTACGTGAAACACAGCGGGGGGGCTCGACTTTAGGGGGCTCTACTGAGGCATTTTGGCTGGCCCTTGCCCGAGGCCATTAAAATATTTAAATTTTCACCAGGTGTGATGCATGTGCAAAGTTTCATGTGTTTTTGAGCATGTTTAAAGCCCCCCAAAGGCCAATTCATTTGCCTGAATAAAAATAATAAATGGAGCAATTACAATAGGGCCTTTGCACATTTGGTGCTCGGGCCCTAATAATACAACTGGAACTAGGTGTGTCCACAACTAGTCAACTAGAGGTTTAAATGTTGCCCCTGATAGTTGGTGCCAGTTGTGTCATTCTGATTTCATTAATGTTTAATAGCAGTTAACAGTTCAGAGATTCAGACATTATTGGCCACTGCTGAGAGCTGCAGCCTGGACAGACAGCTGCCCCCCACCCCTCTCTCTCTGTGAATGGAAATTGTTAAAAAAAATTAAATAAAAAACTAACAAATTGAAGCCCATCTGTAGTTTATGTCACCTTTATCAGAATAAACTGGAATATAACCAAGCAACAGAGGCTGTTTGACATTGACAGAGAAGATCTGGAAATCTTTTTTTCATGGGCGCAACTCACATACTGAACTGTGCTGTTCAACCTACAAATGCATTTTCTTTCCAAATGTGGCTCCATTTAAGGGGAAATAAACAGGCTTTCCCTCAGTGTAAGATTCATTCCCAATAACTCTTGTTACAGCAAAGAAAGACTTGACCAAACACAAATTTCCTTACTTTTTGTGCCAAGTTTATGTAGTAGAGATTTTCATTGACTTTTGGCAACTGTAACTGTGGAGCCTCTTAAAGCAATTAAAGGGCCTCTTCCAAAAATAATGGGTGAAGCTAATTCTACCTTTTCTGCATTTAGTGTTGGGGTAATCATTCACTTTACCGGGTGGCTGTAGCACAGTAGGTAGAGCAGGTCACCTACTGATCGGAAGATCAGCGGTTTGATTCCTGGCTACTCCAGGCTACATGCCAATGTATCCTTGGGCAAGATACTTAACCCCAAGTTGCTCTCCGACCGTCCCATCGGAGTATGAATGTGTGTGAGTGTTAGCTAATTAAAAAAGCACTTAGCTTAGTAAACATGGAAGTGCTTGTATGAATGGGAGTGCATGGGTGAATGTAAACATGTTGTATAAGCGCTTTGAGTGCTCATACTGAGTAGAAAAGCGCTATATAAGAACTAGTCCATTTACTATTCCCACTACATCCTCAAGTCAACCTTAAGTCTGGACACAACTTTTGGGGAAAAAAAATGTAAGTAATGTCATAAAAGAGTTGTGGTGTTAGTCGTTATTTTGTTTTACAAAATTTAGCAAGCATTAAATCACTCTTCAGGAGTCATACTGCAAACTAGAAGGTTTGGTCTGATATGTTTTATGTCCATTCCTAAATGGAGCCCAAATCTTGTAATCCAGTAACTAATTGTGAGGGTTTGGTCACTGTTTCGTAGGTTCAGTGAACTCAGCTGCAGTTGGATCAATCACTGTCCTCTTTTTGACTCTCCTAATCCTCTCTGCAATCATAGTCATTAGGTGAGCAGTTTGGTTTAACTGTTGTAATCAGTGATTAATATTAAATACAATCATTTCTTCAGTGATGTCGTCCAAAGATTCACTGAAATCTTCTTTCTTTGTTCCATGTAGAAAAAGAAGGTCCTTAACACAGTTTTTCTCCAGAGAGAGGCCAAACAGCAAAGTACAGGTAAGGATTAATAAGCCATTTGATAGCCTGGGTATACATTTATGAATTTGAGCAACAGAAAAATAAAACTATTCTGAAAGAACTGTGGTTATATCTCTGGCTGTGGCTGCACACAGTCATACAAACTCATCCACTAGGATTAAACCAAAGGGAGACAAATAGCAGGGGAACAAAATCCAGGTGCTGTAGCCTAAGATTCAGTTGGTTTTATCATTGTACATCTTACAGGCAGCAAACTAGTAGGACTGTTAAAATGGTACAGTGTGTAGGTGACTGTAGTCTACATTCTTCATTCCCAGCTTTTCCTACTTTATTCACTCAAAGTAAACCTTGTTTTCTACTATGGCTTTCCTTCCTGTCCTCTTCTTGTGTATCCTTCAGTTATCCTTCAGGAGGTCATTCTCACTCACTTTAACACAGTTGTTAGATGATGCTGTCATTCCTTTTTTGGGTATTCTTACCTCTCCAAAGAGTGTGGGATGTCCAACCATTTATTGCTGTCAGATTAATTTTGAGGTTAAATATTCTTATTGGTGAAATATTTTTCCCCAGCAAAGTGTGTGTCCTAAATATGAGGACCCTTCAGCTGCAGCACAGAGTGCAGCAGCAGAGCAGCAGGAGGACCTTTGCTATGCCAGTGTAAGTTTCTCAAAGAACCAAGACGATCCCGTCTACTCCAACATTAAGCCCACTAAACCCAGCAGGCAAAAAGAAGAGGACGAGGAAGAGGCCGAGTACACTCTTGTAAAGTTTAGCAATGGAGCCCAAGGGTGAGTCCCTTTTTAATTTGTCCATCCATCCATCCATCCATCCATCCATCCATCCATCCATCCATCCATCCATCCATCCATCCATCCATCCATCCATCCATCCATCCATCCATCCATCCATCCATCCATCCATCCATCCATCCATCCACCATTTTCTTCAGCTTATTCTTGTTTTTCTTAATTAATAGTCATACTATTGTGATACTGTTATTACAAGATCTTCATAATTCTGTGTTTTTATCCATCACAGATTAAGAGGTCAACAAGCTGTGGAAGATTCATGTGCACTGTACAGCACAGTCAACAAAATCTGCTGAGTACAAGCATGAACATGAATCTGTGGCCTTGCCCAGTGTACATGGTGGATGTATTCATAGAGTACAAAAAAATGCAGCTCAGAAAATATTGATGAATCACTGATTTGTAGGTGAAACATTTGTGCACTTGGTTTAAGCACAGATTTATTTTTCCTGCTCAGAGAACTCACTGACAGACTGCAGTACCATCACCAACCAGTGTCATTCACTTTACCTGTCAGTGCTGTGGCTCATCAGTATATGCATATTGTCAGTCTTACTTCATTCATCTTCTAATTAGTTAATTCCAAAGCATTACAGCACCTTCAGCACTGATAACTTATTGTTCTGCTCATCTCACAACTCTCAGAGCTTTTATTTGTCCTTTAAGACTGTGATTTGTTCACCAATGCTTTCACCCTCTGCCAGTAATCTGACTGGACTGTGAGAAATCTTGGAGTCATTTTTGATCAGGATATGTCCTGCAGTGCACATATTAAGCAAATATGAAGGAATGCTTTTTTGCATTTGTGCAATATTTCTACAATTAGAAACATCCTTTCTCAGAGTGATGCTGAAAAGCTAATTCATGCATTTATTACTTCTAGGTTGGACTATTGTAATTCATTATTGTCAGGCTGTCCTAAAAGCTCCCTGAAAAGCCTTCAGCTGATCCAAAATGCTGCAGCTAGAGAACTGACAGGGACTAGAAAGAGAGAGCAGATTTCTCACAGATTGGCTTCTCTTCATTGGCTCCCTCTTAAATCTAGAATAGAATTTAAAATCCTTCTCACATACAAGGTCTTGAATAATCAGGCCACATCTTATCTCAAAGACCTCATAGTACCATATCACCCCAACAGAGCACTTTGCTCTCAGACTGCTGGCTTACTTGTGGTTCCTAGGATACTTAAGAGTAGAATGGGAGGCAGAGCCTTCAGCTTTCAGGCCCCTCTTCTGTGGAACCAGCTCCCAGCTTAGATTCAGTTGACAGACACCCTCTCTATTGTTACCAATCAATGGACTGGTTCTTATACAGCCCTTTACAACTCTACTTTGAGCTCTCAAAGCACTTTATACTACATGCCTCATTCACCCATGGCATTTAGCATTAGCAAGCGAATTAGCATTAGCAAGCCATTGCTAATTAGTGCCACCCCAACACACACGCCCTGGTCTAAAAACTTTTTCTGGCTAGAACCCTGCTTAGTTATGCTGCTATAGGCCGAGGCTGCTGGGGCGTTCCCATAATGCACTGAGTGTTTCTTTTCATTCACCTCTTTTTACTGTGTTTATATCCCACTCTGCATTTAATCACTAGTTATTAATTTCTGGCTCTCTTCATAACACATGGCTGCCCTCCCTGAACCTGGTTCTGCTGGAGGTTTCATAAAAGGGAGTTTTTCCTTCCCACTGTTGCCAAGTACTTGCTCACAGGGTGTCATTTGTACTGTTGGGTTTTCTCTGTAGTTATTGTAGGGTCTTTACAATTACAATATAAAGTGCCTTGATGCAACTGTTTGTGATTTGTCACTATATAAATAAAACTGAATTGAACTGAATGAATACATGCAGCTGGATTAGGCAGAAGGAATCTTAAGGAAGAGTTGTCTGTAGTTAGAGCACTGAGTCTGTGTTACCTCGCTAGTGTCTCTGTTTTCCTGCTTTTTCTGGGCATTTGACATACAGAAATGTTTTTTAATGCTTGAGTAAATTAAACAACTGCAAAAAATTTGTGTATGTAATATAACACATTACTTATGCGTTATTGTATGTAATATGATACAGAGCGGAAGTTTTTTTTTTACTCCCTCTCTGCTCTCCACTTCCTGACTCCGTGTTCTCTGAAGATGTTGGAGGAAGATCAGACCAATCACAGGACGGGCCAAAATTGGAAGCACGGTCTAAGTTGTGGGCCGAACAGGATTAACATTTATTGAACATCTAAGATGAACAACAGTAACCTTTGACCTGATCTAACAGCAACGTTTTCCTCAACACATTAAATAAAAAAAAAAAATTATATCAGGGAAAATGAGAATATTTCAAGCTGATGAAAATGAGCAATTTTTTCAAGTAAAAACTGTGATGTGAATTTCTGCGCGTCAAAGTCGGGAAAACACTGCGTAAACTGCGCAGTGTGTCCAGTGTATCAGCAAAAACCGCAGCTGTAAACACAGCGGTGCAGACTTAGTCTGATTTCTTTTGGCAACATGGAAAGTTGCATAAATTCCCAACTTCAATTGAAAAGCTTTTACTGCGTCATACGTGTGCATAATCACACGGTCCCTTCACTGAAGCTGCAGGTTTAAGGCATTAAGACATCATGTCGTCATGTCGCAGAGAAAGGCTGACTCTCACAGCCACCTTTCATCCCGGAGTCCTGCTGAGGCTGTTCCTTTACTTTTTATGAACTGACACATTTCCTCAGGCAGCTCATCGCACCTGTGTGATAAGGAATGTCACCGAAAAAATATAGAAACTGTTTCCTCCAGAAAAGACTTAAACTGCTGGTGATTTAAACATTTGCCTCTAATAAAGTTCCCTGTCTGTGTTGCGGTCTTTACGGCACGTTCTGTTTTCAGGACTTTGCTGCGCAGCATTTCCGGGTGTGTGATGCAGCGTTGCACTGTCAGCTCACCTGTGCAGGCCGAATAAACATCGTAACACGGATGTTGAACTTTTAAAGAGGCAAAGTTTCGGAGGAAACTGAATTTGGTGACGTGTCTTATCACACAGGTGCCATACCTGAGGAAATCTTCAAGTTCATGAAAAGTAAAGGAAAAGTTTCAGCATGAAAAGTGGCTGTGTGAGTGGGCTTTTCTCTGCCACGTAATGGAGCATCTAAAAAAAAAGAAATAAAATCAGAGCAGGTCTTCACCGCTGCGTTTCCAGCTGCGCTTTTTGCTGATAAACTGGACACACTGCGCAGTTTACGCAGCGTTTTTCTAACTGTGAAGCGAAGAAATTCAGTTTTACCTGAAAAATTAGCAAATTGTCATCAGCTTGAAAGATATTCATTTTTCCTGATGTTAATTTTGAATAAAAATATCATTTGACATTTTATTTAATGTGTTGAGGAAAGTCAACTGTGTTAATTGTGCAAACTTAAACGTAAAATAATGTGTTGAGGAAAAAGCTGCTGCATTCTGGCTATTCAAATTCATATTGCTGATTAAAATTATTATTTTTAATCCTGTTCAGCCCGTGACTCAGACTGTGTCTTCAATTTTGGTCCGTCCTGTGATTGAGTTTGACACCCCTGCTGTAAATCATAAACACAACCTGCAAAAGAGATCAAAGCTCTGGAAGACTGCATGAAAAGGAAACCAAAAATTAACAGAGAATATTTACTAATAAAAAGAACTCTTAAGCTCCAAATTAAAAAAGGACTGTCAATAAAAAAGCCTTTGAGAGCCTTTGTCCTTTTTCTTATCCTGCCCTCCGAGCGCAGGGTGCCAGAGGAGAGGCTGTGGAGACAAAGGGCTGACCTGATTACTGGGTGGTGCCAGTCAGGGTTTCATCAATTACTTCCGTCTCTCATACTTTCCTCTGCCTTTCCTGGATGTTTTGTTAGTTATTACTGTGGTGTTCCAGACAGAAGCATTGAACCCATAGAGTAAAGAGGGTTTTGAGTTAATGTTGTAGTGACGGTGCTCCTGTGTGGTGGAGGTTGGTTGTATTGTTAAGTTGTAGTTGGAAGAAAATAACGAGTCGCCACGGGAGGGCGCTTTTGGGTAGAGAACCGCCTGTGTGAAGAAAACAATAAATGTGTTGCTGTGTGAAACTTCCAGTTGTCTGCTTGAAAAGTGTTTATGGGATCCAATATCATACACAACAGACTTTTGGCGACGAGGATGGGATTTTCAAGTTGGAAGACACAGAGTCCGCGGACGGAGCGACTCCATCGAGGCAACCCAGGACTGTAAAACGAAAAGCCGAGCTTTGGTGAGTGAAAGGACCGCCGAACCGGAGCTAAGAAAATGGCGTTTGGAAAGCCAGAAGACTTTCACTTCGAGGAAAGTGAGGAAAGTTTTGACAACTACCGTGCACGTCTCGAGCAGTATTTTGCAGCAAACGGCTTGGACACTAAAGAGGTGAAAACTAAGTCGGTGTTTCTCACAGTGGTAGGGAAACGAGCACATAGCTTGTTGATGGATTTATGTGCACCAAATAAACCGTCGGAAAAAACCTACGAGGAGTTGGTGAATTTGCTTCAGCGGCACTACGTACCGAAGACCAATTTCATTGCAGAAAGGTGCAAGTTTCACGGGAGAAACCAAAAAGACAACGAGACGATCAGTGAGTATGTGGCCAGCTTAAGAAAGTTAGCGGCTACATGTAAGTTTGGGACCTTCTTAGATGAAGCACTGCGTGATAGATTTGTCTGTGGGGTCAAGAGCAGTGAGCTGAGAGATCGGCTGCTCAGCACCGCGCACACCAAAGACTTGACACTCCCGCTTGCTGTAGAAATGGCGCTCTCTTTTGAGGTAACCAAGGACAGTGCACAGCAATTTGCACAGAAAGCTTTCAAGGCTCACATAGTGGACAAGAAAGCTAAGGCAAGGTACCGTGAAGCTACGGAGAAATGTGCAGCTGTCGGGAAGCCCTGTTATCGTTGCGGTGGAAAGAGTCACAGCCCGAACGACTGCAGGTTTAAGGCAAGCGAGTGTCATGAGTGTAAAAAGAAAGGACACATAGCCAAAGCCTGTCGCTCACGCAAGGAAGGAGGCTATTCCACGACGACCAAGGGAGCCATGCATCTGGATATGGAGAAAAGGCGTCCCAGCGTTTTCACGCACCAGTCCTGCCTTGGTGTCAGTGATCTTAAGCCGCCCCAGAGTGCAGATCGAGGCAGCGCTCACAAGTTTCAGGGAGATCGAGATGGCATGCAACTCCTGTCACACCACAACAGAGAAGACAGAGTGGCCAGCGATGTTTTGGTGCAGGATAAAATGGAGGCTGCACCGAACTCTGACAATGATCCAGTTGTGACATTAGACAGTCCCGATTTTGGTCTGTTTGAAATTAACACAGGTAATGGTGATGTTGTAAAACCTTATTACGTGTATGTCAGTATAAATGGTTCAAGAGTGAAAATGGAACTAGACACTGGTGCAGCAGTGTCGGTGATATCCGAAAAGCTGTACAAGCGCAGATTTAAGTCAGTTAAACTTAGTGCAGCAAATTGTGTACTTAAAACGTACAGCCAAGAATCATTGCAACTGATGGGTAAATTTATGGCAAAAGTAAAATGTCAAGAGACCACTAAAAAACTAGAGCTGCTAGTTGTAAAAGGAAGCGGCCCCACTTTGATGGGTAGAGACTGGATTAGCCAGTTGCAGCTGGACTGGTCACAAGTGAATAGAGTGGCTCCAGAAACAGTGGAAGACGTATGCACCAAGTATGCATCAGTGTTCAAACCTGAGCTTGGCAAGTTGAATGGTATTAAAGCCAAGTTGTATGTAGCACCCGAAGCAGTACCAAAGTTCCACAAGCCCAGAAATGTGCCTTATGCACTGAGAGAAGCTGTGGAAAGGGAACTGACTAAATTGGAGGCGGAAGGGGTTATTTCACCTACTAATTACAGTGAGTGGGCCGCTCCAATAGTGTGTATACCTAAAAAGGATGACAGTGCAAGATTATGTGGAGACTACAAGGTCACCATAAATCCCTGGTTAAAAGTGGATCAGTATCCACTCCCAAGAACTCAAGATCTGTTTGCAAAATTAGCAGGAGGTCAGAAATTCACCAAACTAGACTTATCCCAGGCCTACCAGCAAGTCGAGTTGGAGGAAAGCTCTAGGCATTACCTGACAATAAACACTCACAAGGGGTTGTATCGATACAACAGGTTGCCCTATGGTGTTGCAAGTGCCCCTGCAATTTTCCAGAAAATAATGGATCAGGTGCTTCAGGGCATGGATGGAGTTATCTGCTATCTTGATGATATTTTGATAACTGGTAAAGATGCAGAAAGCCACCTGGCTAACTTAAAGGAAGTTCTTAAGAGGCTAGAAGGCTACAATCTCAGAGTAAAGCAAGAAAAATGTGAGTTCATGCAAGACAGTGTATCCTACTTAGGACATGTCATTGATGCCACAGGTATTCATCCTATGAAGGAAAAGACAACTGCCATTCAGAAGGCCCCAGTCCCAAGAAATGTAACTGAACTTAGGTCGTTCTTGGCTCTGTTAAACTATTATGGGAAGTTTATTCCAAACTTATCCACCCTGATCCAGCCGATGTCAGCATTGCTGCACAAAGATGCAGACTGGATTTGGTCAGAAAACTGTCAAGATGCATTTGAGAATGCAAAGAAGGCACTGCAATCTGACAAAGTTTTGGTGCATTTTGACTCAGAGTTGCCAATTATCTTAGCATGTGATGCATCTCCTTATGGAGTTGGTGCTGTAATCAGTCACCAAATGAAAGATGGAAGTGAAAGACCGATTGCATTTGCATCAAGAATGTTAACCAA
Source organism: Archocentrus centrarchus (assembly GCF_007364275.1). Taxonomy (NCBI): domain Eukaryota; kingdom Metazoa; phylum Chordata; class Actinopteri; order Cichliformes; family Cichlidae; genus Archocentrus; species Archocentrus centrarchus. The sequence goes on from NC_044346.1 coordinate 4,706,937, forward strand.
GACTGAACAGAACTACTCTCAGATTGAAAAAGAAGCACTTGGGTTGGTGTTTGGTGTTATGAAGTTCCATGACTACCTTTTTGGAAGGAAATTCACTTTGGTGACAGACCACAAACCATTACTGAAAATTTTAGGACCAAAAACAGGTGTACCTACACTAGCTGCTGCTAGGTTGCAAAGGTGGGCTCTAATCCTGGCTGCATACAAGTACGAGATTCAGTACAAGAGATCTGAACAGCATAGTAATGCAGATGCCTTATCAAGGCTACCAATGAAACTGAATGTAGATGTGGTGTCAAACCCCATTTACAAAGTATCTTACCTTGAAGAGTTACCTCTCACTGAAAGGGAGATAGCGAAAGAAACAGACAGAGATTCTGTATTGAAAGTGGTGAAACAGTTGGTGTTGACTGGCTGGCCTAAACATGTACAGGATGATTTGCTGAAGCCTTATTTTCAGAGAAGATTTGAGCTTACAGTTGAGGATGATTGTCTGCTGTGGGGGCTACGTGTCGTAGTTCCTGAAAGATTCAGAAACCAGTTGCTCGCTGAACTGCATGAACACCACTGGGGAATAGTTAAGATGAAATCCCTTGCCAGAAGTTTGTTTTGGTGGCCAGCAGTAGATGAGTGCATTGAAAGGGAAGTCAGTGAGTGTGCCATTTGCCAAAAGCAACGTAGTGTGCCTTGTACTGCACCAGTACATTCATGGAAATGGGCTTCCAGTCCGTGGGAAAGGATACATCTTGATTTTGCAGAGGACCGCAAGCAGATGTTCCTGGTACTGATAGATGCCTATGCTAGATGGCCAGAGGTTATTCCTATGCATACTACTACATCTGCTAAAACCATTGAAACATTGAGAACGTTGTTTGCAGCTTACGGGTTACCAAAAGAAGTTGTAACAGATAACGGGCCTCAGTTTGTGTCGCAAGAGTTTGAGTCATTTCTAAAAAAAAATGGAGTGCAGCACATTAAATCGCCTGCATACCACCCTGCCAGTAATGGATTAGCTGAGCGATTAGTCCAAAATCTTAAGAAGTCACTGGCAAAGAATCGAGCTGTTGGTGGCATGACACTGGAGCACTGTGTTGCAAATTTTCTCTTAGGGTACAGAAACATGCCCCACACAACAACAGGAAAAACTCCAGCGGAGTTGTTTCTGAAAAGACAAGTTCGAACGCGACTGTCACTAATAAGACCTCAGTTTTCCCAGAGAATGCAAAACAAAACAGACCCACTTTTGCCCCGTGTCAGGGTCTTCGCTGTAGGTCAACCTGTCTTGGTAAAGAATTACAGGGGAGGGGAGAAGTGGTTGAATGGAGTTGTACAAGAAATTCTGGGTCCTGTAACTTACAGTGTTGAACTGAATGGGAAATGTGTAAAAAAGCATGTAAATCAGATGTTGGGGGTAAATGGAAACGCAGCTCAGCTGACCACAACAGACTCTTGTGGTGGAACTTTTTGGGATTGTGATGATCTCGATACAAACAAAGATGTGGATCAACAAAGGGAAGAAAGCACTGTGGGAACACAGCCAACTGAGTTGCCATCACCTACAGTCGAAGGGAACACTCGCCCAGTGAGAAACCGGCGGCCTCCTGAAAGACTGAACTTGGAATTGAGATTGTAAATGTGAGAAAAGAAAGGAAGAGTAAAAATAAGTTTTTTTTTCCTGTTTGTGTTAAAAAAAAAACAAAAGAAAAGACAAAAAAAAAAAAAATCAATAACTAAAATGTTCAATGGATGGAGAAGTATTGATTTTACAGGGGAAGAGCTGTGGTGTTCCAGACAGAAGCATTGAACCCATAGAGTAAAGAGGGTTTTGAGTTAATGTTGTAGTGACGGTGCTCCTGTGTGGTGGAGGTTGGTTGTATTGTTAAGTTGTAGTTGGAAGAAAATAACGAGTCGCCACGGGAGGGCGCTTTTGGGTAGAGAACCGCCTGTGTGAAGAAAACAATAAATGTGTTGCTGTGTGAAACTTCCAGTTGTCTGCTTGAAAAGTGTTTATGGGATCCAATATCATACACAACAATTACTCTCTATATTGTGCTTGTACAGAACGGACTCGGACAGCTCTGTTAAACGTGACGACCTCTCTTTATTTAACATTTTAACAACTTCCCTATAGTCCACAAGAGGGTGCTACATCCAATCGGTACTGACCCCGTCACTACCATAACATCCCCCCTTTTGAGACCATTAATAATAATAACAACAATAGAATGGTTAGAATGGTACTTTCACTTATCAGTATGCACTCATTCCAGTGGAACCAAATGTTAAGTAATTTAGGGCGGTTATCTCACCATAAGCTCAGAACACCATTTCACTTATTTATTACTTTTTTTTTTTTTTATTGTGAACTTATCCAGACTATGAAGGTGGGTTAGACTCCCCGATCCTTCAACTGAGTGAGGGGATTATTCTGCCCCGGGCTGGTCACTCAATTCCTCGAGAGTACCTTCTACCTAAGTCAAAGTCCTTAAGGTACCTCAGAGGGTTTCGCTCTCTTGTTGGATATCTTCTGGCAGTAGGTTGGCTGCCTGGTGGTACAGCAGACTGCTGAGCCACGCCTGAAACAGGGTCAATATTCTCAGGCATGACAGGACCTTGTTGTTCTGCAGGTTCAGATTCAGTCCCTTTAAGTGGAACAAGATGGCACCTGTTTCGACGTAGGAGCCCCCTAGGGGTCTCAATGAGGTAAGACCGGGGTGTATCTGCTCTGCCAGATATAGTCCCATTGTCTTTCATGTCTTTGATCCAAACTTGATCTCCCTGGTGGAGTCCAGTGAGGTCACGTGCTCTGTGTCTTTTGTTGAACCATTTCCACTGTTTCTCTCTCTCTTTCTTTTCTCTCTCTCTCAGTGCGGTGATGTTTGTCCAGGCTGGGTTAAGGCTGGATGGGAGGACAGGTAGTGTAGTTCGAAGTTTCCTTCCCATCAGGAGCTCTGCAGGGCTATGTCCATTGGCAAGCGGTGTGGCGCGATATGCCATGAGAGCAAGATAGGGATCTACTTCTTTTTGTAGAAGGCTCTTTACTGTCCTCACGGCCCTTTCTGCCTCACCATTGCTCTGAGGAAACCTCGGGCTGGAGGTGGTGTGGAGAAAGCTCCACTCTGAAGCGAACCTCTGGAATTGCTTTGAGGAGAACTGAGGCCCATTGTCCGACCTAAGCTCTGCTGGAATGCCATGGCGTGCGAATATGGACTTTAGGTGTTCAATCACTGCTGCTGACGTGGTAGATGTCAACTTAGCAATTTCTATATACCTTGAAAAATAGTCCACTGCAACCAAATACTGGTTGCTATTCCAGTCGAAAAGATCTACGCCAACTAATTCCCATGGTCGTGCAGGAAACTCAGTTGGCATGAGTGTTTCTCTGTGTTGCTGTCTCAACTTTGCACATGACTCACACTCTGCTACTAGCTGTTGTAGTTGAGATAAGATAAGATAAGATAGTGTTTATTTGTCACATGCACAGTTATACACAGTACAATGCACAGTGAAATGTATTTTGTACCTGCAACCATATATACACACACATATAAATAAGAAGAATAAAAATAAAAAAAAGTAATTCACACTATACACTATACTCTATATACTATACCTATACACACTTTTATAAATTATAATATTTACATTGTGCAATAATGGTCCAGTTAGGGCTCAGAGTTGAGCAGACGGATGGCTTGTGGGTAAAAACTCTTCTTCAACCTTTCAGTCTTAGCCCTCAGGCAGCGGTAACGCCGGCCTGATGGGAGCAGGGAGAAGAGAGAGTGTCCGGGGTGGCTGGGCTGTTTTAGGATCTTCATGGCCCTCAGCCTGCACTGCTTGGTGTAAATGTCCTGCAGGTTGGGGAGGGTGGTTCTGATGGTCCGTTCAGCTGAACGAACCACCCTTTTTAGGGCCATGAAGTCCTGCTTGGTGCAGTTTCCCATCCAGGTGGTGATGCTCCCACGCATGATGCTCTCAATGGTGCAGGTGTAAAAGTTCCTGAGCACCTTGAGTGGGAGCTTGAAGTCTCTCAGCCGCCTGAGGAGGTAGAGACGCTGTCTGGCCTTCTTCACTGTGATGTTTATGTGATGAGTCCAGGACAGGTCCTGTGAGATGGTCACTCCCAGGTATTTGAAGGTGTCCACTCTTTCCACCTCAGCACCACTGATGACAAGTGGATGGTAGTCCCTCTGCTGCTTCCTGCTGAAGTCCACGATCAGTTCCTTCGTTTTGCTGACGTTGAGCAGGAGGTGGTTCTCCTGGCACCAGTTCTCCAGGCGGGAGACCTCTCTCCTGTAGGCTGTCTCCTCATTGTGAGAGATTAGTCCCACAACAGCAGTGTCGTCAGCAAACTTGATGATGACGTTGGACTCTGACGTGGCCTCGCAGTCATGGGTGTACAGTGAGTACAGCAGAGGGCTGAGCACACAGCCTTGGGGGGATCCAGTGTTGAGGGTGAGGGAGGATGAGGTGAGGTGACCCACTCGTACCACCTGTGGTCTGCTGGTCAGGAAGCTGTGAACCCACCTGCACAGGGATGGGCCCAGGCCCAGGTCCAGCAGCTTAGAGACCAGCCTGGAGGGAACTATGGTGTTGAATGCTGAGCTGTAATCTACAAACAGCACTCTCACATAGTTCCCCTTAACAGTGTCTATGTGTGAAAGGGTCTTGTGGAGGAGGAAGGATATGGCGTCATCTGTGGATCTGTCTGGCCGGTATGCAAACTGTAGTGGGTCGAGGGTGGTGGGCAGTGATGAGGTGATGAATGTCTTGATGAGTCTCTCAAAACACTTCATCACCACAGAGGTGAGCGCTATGGGCCTGAAGTCATTGGGGCTGCTGGGGTGTGGTTTCTTTGGGACAGGGACTATGATGGACTTTTTAAAGCAGGTGGGAATCACGCACAGTTTCAGTGAGAGGTTGAATATCACTGTAAACACAGGTGCCAGCTGGTCAGCGCAGGTCTTAAGGACACGTCCGCTAATACCGTCTGGTCCAGCCGCTTTCCTGGTGTTTACACGTCTAAACACCCTCCTCACGTCGCGCTCCGTCACAGTGAGTGTCTCCGCCCCTCCGGCCGGGAGCGCAGCGGGCTGTCGGCTTCCCGACTCAAAGCGCGCAAAGAAGATGTTGAGTTCATCAGCCAGAGAAGCGTCGGCACTCACCGGGTGTGTGTGTGGTGCTTTGTAGTCCGTGATGGTGCGTAGTCCCTGCCACAGTCCCCTGGGGTCAGACTGTTGTAGTTGCTGTTCCAGTCTGCGGCCGTAGCGATGTTTTGCCTCTTTCACCGCTCTGCGGACGTTGTATGATGCAACCTTGTAGTCCTCCATGTTCCCAGAGGCGAGGCCGGAGTTGTAGGCAACGGTGCGGGACCTCAGGGCGTCGCGGACAGATTTATCCACCCACGGCTTCTGGTTGGGAAAAGTCCTGATGGTCCTCCTAAGTGAAGTGTCTTCAACAACTTTCCCAATAAATCCCACAACAGTTTCCGTAAACTCCTCGATGTCTCCGCCCGCCCTGCTGCGAAACATGTCCCAGTCGGTTGAATCCAACGCACCCTGCAGAGCGGCCTCTGTTTGATCAGACCACCGTGTCACTTCTCTCACAGCAGGGGGTTCCTGCCTGAGCCGTTGTTTGTATTTCGGCATGAGAAGTACAGAGGTGTGGTCAGACTTCCCAAAAGGCGGAAGAGGCTTTGCTTTGTAGCCATCTTTGAATGGAGAATAGCAGTGGTCTAGGGTCCTCTCTCCTCTGGTGGGGCAGTCGATGTGTTGAATCAACTCCGGTATCAGCTTTTTCAAGTTTGCACTGTTAAAGTCCCCGGCTACGATGAGAGCCGCATCACGCTGGTTAGCCTGATAGGTGGAAATAGCCTCATGTAGCTCGGATAGTGCAGTGTTTGTGTCCGCCTGAGGTGGAATATAGACGGCGCTGAAGATGACCGACGTAAACTCGCGGGGCAGGTAGTGGGGACGGCATTTCAGGGTTAGGAGCTCCAGGTTAGGTGAACATGATTGTTTCAGAAGGACAACATTCCTACTGTCACACCAGTTGTTATTAATCATTAGGCACACACCTCCTCCTCTTGATTTTCCAGACTCACTCGTTCTGTCCGTGCGATGAACACTGAAGAACTCCGACGGCTGTACGGCGTGGTCCGGTATGAGGGGAGTCAGCCATGTCTCCGTGAGACAGATGATGTTGCAGTCCCTTATGTCCCTCTGAAACTGTATCCTGGCCCTGAGTTCGTCCAGCTTGTTATCCAGTGACTGGACATTAGCCAACAGGATGCTCGGCAGTGGCGTTTGGTGCGCTCTGCGCCTCAGCCTCTCTCTTACGCCGGCTCTTTTCCCTCGGGGCCTTGTCCGTGACCTGGTCCGTCCTTTGTTTGAGCTGGCCCACTGGAAACGCAGTATCTCCCGAGGCCAAGTCGGGTCGGGAGAAAAAGGTGTCAGAATACAGCCAGAGTGCTGTATTCTGATATTAAAAAGAGTCTGTCTGTCATACGTGATATGACACAGAGCAGGCGGAATTATAAAGTCAAAAATTAGAGCTAAACCTAATATATACAAACAAAGCGTAGGAGCAGGTACGACGGCTGCTGACCTCACCGGCGCCATCTTGAATGGGTGGCCAGGACTGAGAGCTCAGTCCTGGCCACCATACTGACTGCTTTGCTCGTTCCCTTGACTTTGCGATGCCCTGATGACCTGTATGCAGCCGTGTTAGGATCTCATTTTGTAATACCTTTGGAATTACAATGCGCATACCTTTTAGCAGAAGTCCATTTTCTTCTGTCAGGTCTCCTGAATGCTGATGATACGGGAAGCATGAACCCGGAATTTTTTGTTTTTCCGGCCAGCCCTGTTTACAGTAGTGCTTGACTTGTTTTAGCGTTTCATCTTTGTCTTGCTGCTCTCTTATCTGTTGCAGTCTCTCCTCTGTTGCCGGGAGACATGAGATCACCTGATGTGCATACAAGTCTATTTCATCAGTCATTTTCTTGTCACATTCAGTCCTTTCTGGTGTTCTGGACAGCACGTCTGCAGTTGCTATGTTTTTCCCGGGGACATGTGAGATGATGAAAGAGTATCTCATTAGTCTCATCCTCAGTCTCTGCACACGTGGTGGCAGTTCATCCAGGTTCTTTGAGCCCAAGAGTGGTACCAGTGGCTTGTGATCTGTCTCAACATGAAACTCAATACCAATAAGAAAATCAGAAAATCGTTCACATGCCCAGGTTATGGCTAATGCTTCCTTTTCAATCTGGGCATATCTTTGCTCTGTGGAGGTTAGTGCTCTTGAGGCAAATGCCACTGGCTTGGTTATGCCATCCTCCTGTTTCTGGAGCACCACTGCTCCCAATCCATACGAAGATGCATCAGCCGACACCGTCGTTTGAGCTTTAGGGTTGTAGAGTGCCAAACTTGGTGGTTTGCTCAGTTCTGATTTAATACCATCAAACGCTGTCTGTTGAGCCGCGCTCCAGCACCACATGTTTTTAGTGCTGAGCAGTTCCCTCAACGGCTGTGTTTTCTCTGCTAGGTGGGGAAGGTATTTTCCTAGGTGATTAACCATTCCCAAGAATCGCCTTACTCCACTCACATCGGTGGGTGCTTCCATCTTGTTGACAGCGGTTACTTTTTCTGGGTCTGCTCTGACGCCTGCACTGTCAATGATTTGTCCCAGGAATTTGATGGAGGACTTTGCGAATTCAAATTTTTCACTTTTTAATGTCACCCCTGCTTTTACAAGCTGTTCAAGGACTGCCACAAGTCGCTTGTCATGCTGGGTCTGTGTGTTGGCATACACCAAGATGTCATCCATTTGGCAGACAACTCCATCCAGTCCCTCCAGGAGCTGAGACATTCTTCTTTGAAAATGCTCTGGAGCTGAGGAGATGCCGAAGCAAAGTCTGTTGAAACAGTATCTTCCAAACGGTGTGATGAAGGTTGTCAGAAGAGCTGACTCCCTGGACAAAGGTATTTGCCAAAATCCTGAATTTGCATCAAGTTTTGAGAATATTTTTGCACCCTCTAGTTGTCCTAGGGTGTGCTCCACTGAAGGCAACATGTGTCGTTCTCTTTTAACAGATTTGTTCAGTTTGGTCAAATCCACACACACACGGACTTCTTCTCTGTTTGGTTTGGGTACTGGGACCATACCTGCACACCAATCAGTAGGCTGCTCCACTCTGGAGATTACTCCTAAATCTTCCATACGAGCTAGTTCCTTTTTTACTCTGGGTAACAGGGGAACCGGTACTCGTCTTGGAGTTGACAGGGCAAATGGTTTAGCATCTGCTTTGAGCTCAATTTTGTAGTCACCCTCCATCCTCCCTAAGCCACTGAATAGTTTGGGGAACTGCTGCTTCACTGCTTCCATTGATGTGAGTGACACTGCTTCTACTCTGGCCACCAACCCAAGAGCTACACTTGCTGTGCGGCTAAGTAGCCCTTGTATCAGATCCGCTACTACATACACGGGCTGTCTTGTAGTTTTGCTGGGAGTGCTCAGGTTAGCTGTGAACTTCCCTTTAACTTCTAGTGGGGACATACCTGCACCATACAATTTCAGGTTTGTGGGTTGCAGCTGCGGTCTTTGTGCTAGAGTGATGTATTCTTTTTCTGGCAGCACGGTTACGTCTGCTCCGGTGTCTATTTTGAGTAGACAGGCCTGATTGTTCACCTTTACTGTAGTAATCCAAGCATCATCTGGCGTGTCCGATGCCACCGAGCCCAGAAATGCCACTTCTTCACTGTCATCACGTGCTGCTTGTACTTCTCTCACTGCTCCCGATCTGCATACTCTTGCATAATGTCCTTTCTTTTTACACAGATTGCAGAGTACGCCCCTTGCTGGGCACTCATTTTTGCTGTGGGAGGGTGTCTTTCCACATCTGGTACACAGTCTTGTGCCCTGTTTCATCATTTTTCCCATGTTATCTGGCACAATTTTTGTTTTTTTGAACTGATTTGTTTTAGTGTTAACAATGTCCACATTGCATGGGTTTTCCTGCTTGAAATTGCTTTTAAGGAGATCCTGCTGTTTCTTAACAAGCTCGCTTTGTCGTATTCGAATCACTGCTTTTTCTAACGTGAGCTCGGCATCCATTTGCAGTTGCTCCGAGAGTCTCTTGTCTCTTATGCCCACAACGAGTCTGTCCCTTATCATTTCACTGTGCAGCGCCGCATAGCCACAATGTTCTGCCAAGGCATATAGGGATGTAATGAAACCATCCGCTGTCTCCCCCACTTCTTGTTGTCTTTGGTTAAACTTCGCACGTTCAAAGATAACATTTCTTCTAACAACAAAGTGTGCATCCAGTTTATGCTTGAGAGTGTGGTACTCACTCGCCTCCTCCTCGGTCAGGTTCAGTGAAGTTATCACGTCCTCTGCTTCGTCACCCATTGTGTATATCAGAGTGTTAACCTGGTTTTCTTCCGGCTGCAACTCGAGTCCCGACGCTATCCTGAATCGCTCAAAGCGTCTGATCCATTTCGGCCACTCTTCCGGCTTTGAGAAGTCAAACTTGGGCGGCGGTGATACTTGAAATGCTGCCGGTGCGGCTTCTATGTTGCTGATCGGGCTGCCAGCTAGCGCTTGCTGCTGTGTTAGCTTAGCTTCAAAAATTCCTTTCGGTCCCGGTATGCAGCGCGAGTTCTCTCTGGTGAGAAGGCCTCTTCTCTCCTGTGGCTCTCTTTCCCCTCAGAGAACTTCTGACACCATGTTTTGTTAGTTATTACTCTCTATATTGTGCTTGTACAGAACGGACTCGGACAGCTCTGTTAAACGTGACGACCTCTCTTTATTTAACATTTTAACAACTTCCCTCTAGTCCACAAGAGGGTGCTACATCCAATCGGTACTGACCCCGTCACTACCATAACACTGGAGTTTGTGTCTGTGTCGGTGGTGAGGTCCGCAGTAAGTTGAAGATATCTGATCAAAGTGATGTAACGCACGCTTAGCGCTGTCACTCTTTTCTCTCCCTGCTGCTCATCGTGTCTTCTTTGAACTCTTATTTGCAGTGTAGTAAACAGGGTGGGGACCCACTACGAGATGCAGGTTCACTTTCATTTCTGAGGTCTCTGCTGTCTCGCTGCTGCTGATATTACAGCCTGTGCTGCCCTTCGTGGACAGAGACACAAATGGCATAGACGAGTAAAGGCTGCCCGAGGGACGCATGCGTAGTTATGTGTCATGGTCCGGGGTCCGTTGGACCCTCTGTGTTTTTGATTTGGCTTTAATTTGTCTGTTCTGGGGTTTTTCTTTTGTTTTGAGGTTTGATTGTTTGATTTTCTAGTTCCTTGTGTTTCCTAGTGTTCAGTGTCAGGTCTGCGTCTCTGTTCCTATGTCACTTCCTGTTTTATTTTGACAGTCTCGCGTTCCCTGTGCTTTGTGTTTAGTTTTGCTTCCCCTTTGTCATTAGGTTCATTTGGTTCACCTGTCGTCCCCTGTTGTTTTCACTTGCCCTAATCCCCTCGTGTGTATTTAAGCCCTTAGTTTTCCTGTGTTCTTGGTTGCGTCGTCGTCATTGTTTCCCCCTGTGTATTCCAGTTTAGTGTTTTTGTTAGTGATGGGCAAAACGAGGCTTCGAAACAATCTGAAACCCATCTGCACAGTGACACCTGCTGGCCAATTTTGTTATCGCCACATCTTGATAAAGCTGTTCAATGAAACAATGACAGATGCGCCCTGCACAAGTCCAAACAAAGCTCCTGATTATACCTGACTGTCAATAATTATGATCAACACGTGGTCTAGAAGAACGAGGAGACTGTTAGAGACAGCAGCTGTGACTATTTTCACTCTGTTAACATCCGTGAGTCTGTTACAGTTTTTATTAATTCACTAACACACAAACCAATTTATAAAATAAAAAATACTGAGAAAAAAAATGATGTTTATTGTGATAAACAGCTGTCTTTGGGCTAGGTGGCTTCATTTTTTCCAGTCTTGGGGAAAAACAGAAAAGTTTTTATGTTTTGGTTGCTTTAAGCTTTCTGTGTCACCAGGTTTGTTCTACACACAGTAAAACAAAGCAAGAAGCTGGCGTGGCGTTAGGCTTTATGTTCTATTCATTCAAAAATAAATGTTTAGATTAAGAAAAAAAAACTAAAAATTTTCCTTTTGTAAAAAAAAAAAAGCTGACTTTTATTAAGTTTTAATGGGATAATTCACAACATTCATTTTCACATCTTCACACTGACCAGTACCTTGAATGTGAGGAAACACGCCGTCCTCCACTGAGAGACCTCTGAAACATGAAGAAACTTTCCTTATCTGCGACCTGTACTTGTGTGGACGTCGTATCTGTGGCATGACCGTGATGTTTGACTCTGTCTGAGGCTTTGAACCTGCAGCCTTTGTCCTGCTGTTTATGGGACATAGAAATCTCACTGGGAATAAAAAAGAAGAAAAAAAAAAAACCCTAATTTGTCATGAGAATTAAGAAACAGATCACCCAGACGTGGTTTTTCTTGATTAAAAAATATTTATTTTCAGTAGGAATCCTCCTGCTGTGCAGTTTGCGGGTCACAGGTTACAGCGTCAGCTGATGGACGGATTTCACCATTCAGGCCCGTCCAGTCAGTCACTGTGTCCCCTGAAGCCGAATCCTACTGATCCGCTTCAACTCTAAGTTACCCAAATTCATACAATTTGTTAATGAAAAACTTAAACAACCACGTCACCGGTAAATAATTGCAGTGCGAGCTCAGTTAAAATTTATCACTTCTACAGCGATGATGTTGACCAGCATGACCGAGGAGGGCACTGAGCGGAGGGTGGATGCAGGTCAGACTTTGGGAAGATCCCCTGATGTCTCTGAAAATAAATAGAGGTCATTTCAGCGCGTGCAGAAACAAATGGAGGATTGAAGGTTTCAGCCCCACAGTCAGCTGTCCCTGTGTGCTCATTGATTTGTTTGTACACAAAAATCTTGTTAATGGATCGCCTACTTCGTTCTTCACCGTCCACAGTATTACTGTTATTGTTAAACCATAATCACTTATACGTGCGTGTGTCCGCTTGTTATCTGAAACATTCATTCAGCAATTACAAGGCCCAGCCCAAAATGACAGCTTCATTAAAAAAACAAAAAAGAAGAAGAAAGAAAACAAATGAATCCTGGCGCCTCGGCCGCCTGGAAACAGCAGGAGTGAAACGCGCAAAAGCCTCTCTTAGCCACAGTCACGTGATGTAGGTGTTTTGAACCAGGTTTCGGAGCAGTGTTTCGAAACACCTGCGTTTCAGAAGCTCGAAACAGCGTCGAAACGTCTGTGTCGAGCTTCCCATCCCTAACTTTTGTGTTTTCTTTCTCCCAGGTTTCATGAGTGGTTTTTTTTTTTGCCTTGGTTGAGATTTTGTTGCATTTTAGAGTTTTGTTTAAGATTTCAGAGCCTTCAGCAATAAAGCTGTTTTTGAGTAAGCTCCAGTTCATGTGTCCTGCATTTGGGTCCACCCCTTCCCAGCACACAGCCCCCTCCGTGACACTTATGTGTTGTGTTGCGCATTTTTGAAGACACGCTGTCGACAAAAAGAAATCGTCAGACACGAGATGAGTTTAAAACATAAGAAAAGAATAAAAACAATGAATTACATGTTTATTAGAGAAAAGATATCTTTACAATGTGACAGGATTAAAAACTGTTTGTAGATGTGTGATAAAATTAAAAATATTTGTTTGTGGAAAAAGAACTTCAGGGGAATTTTAGATCGATTGTAGATGCACAGAGTGCTTAATACTCCAACAGAGTTAAAGATGACCAGTTTAAACAGACTTATAGCCAATTTAACAAGATTCTTCAGAAGGATTTGAATTTAATTAAAAAAAGAGAGATTAAGAGCTAAAAATTCCATCTTTGCGGAATTCTGAATCTTTTAGAACAACAATTTTCTGGAAGCAGTGATGTTTTGTACATTTTTCAGACTTTTTGTGGGAGGTTTCATGTTCTAAACATGAAATAATTTAATTTAAAGTCTATGATTAGCATCAAACAATCACCTTCGTGGTCTACTTGCAATAATAATAACTGCGTGTCATTGAAGCACAGTTACAACAAGGTTACACAGCCTCATGGTTAGCAGCAGTGCTACATTTGTCTCGTTTAAACACATAGACACAGCTTCCCTTCCACTCAGGGCTCTGTCTGCTGTCGTGATGCCGCTGGAAATGCGGCCTATGTCGGCCTTTTGGGGGCATATACACAACACAGAGTGGAAATTATCATTGTACTTGTTTGGAGTTGTCTAAGATGTGAATGTGGTGCGTGTCTGAAGGTGTGCTGTTCATTTCTCTTCCTCTCTCAGGTGGAGACTTAGACTGCCTTTGCTGTTACTCCACCTGCGGGCGGAGCCCTCCTTTTTCCGGGCTCCAGCCTGTTCTCACTAACCACAGTATTCAAGGAGCGGTTTGAGCTGTTCCTCTCCGGCAGATCATTGTGACGCTTGCGGTGGTAATCAGGCTTTTTCTTTGTATCTGTTGCTTTTCTAATCCTGTTCGGAATGACTTGTGTAAGAAACAGCAGTGATGGAAGTTTCATCAAGTGTTGAAGCGCTCCATCCAAACGGTGCTCTTATAGTACTTCATTTGTTCTACTGCGCCATCAAGTGGACAACAACTGTAAGGCAGGCAGTGGTTATAATGACACCACGGCTTTGGTGTGTGAAGCTTTGAATGGAATAAGTGAATTACTGATGTTTTTGATACCAGTGTATAAATTCTGAACTTATTAGTATGGCGTCTCTCTTTATGATAGGATGGCGGGGTCAAAAGGGAAAGCGGAAACAAATTGGGGAGAGAGTTATGACGTGAATGTGCTTCTTACTCATTATTAATTTGTTGTTATTTATGTATTACTTATCTTATTATGAGAATATGTAAAAAAAAAAAATCACTTTCCAGACGTCTTTCTAGCAGGTTCAACGCAAAAAAGAGGGGAAAAAAAGAAAAGAAAAGCTTAACTTTATAAAGTCTCAAGTCCATAAAATGTGTGTGTGTGTGTGTGTGTATGTGTGTGTTCGCTGTGTTTTGCTGCCCCTCATATTTATAACTGCACGCACTAACCCGCGATATCCTAAATCAGTCACATGGCACGGCCGGCTGCAAAGCTTAGCACTCCATAAAAATCTTCCTGGATTCACTGTTGCCAACTTTGTTAGATTTATCGACTTTAGCTTTAGCCCCTAGCGATACTTTTTCTTTCCAAAAAGGTATTTAGCCATTTCGGACACCGGAAGGGGGACTCAGGGATTTTGGGATTTTTCTCGACGTTTTAAGACAATCCCAGTGAACTCTGCGTTGGATTACTCGACACACGCTTCAAAGCCTCAACACAGAGACACATCACTAAGAAACAGCTGGATCTTGAAGGATTTGTGAGGAATTTAGAAGCATTTTAGATTTGTTGTGGCTGCACCTTAACCTAAGAGCCCACAGCCATTTCTCTTTGACAGAAAATTTATTCAGAATTTAAAATAAAAATCAAAACTTATCAAGAAATTTTCCAGAACATGTGAAACTGTCACAGTGGGTTCTTATGGGAAGTGATCATGTTCCAGGATTTGTAGGTTTATGTCAGGACATGACCCCTGGATGAATTTTTTTTATTAATAAAACTCTGCAGTTAATTCATCTGGGCCTGGGGATTTACTGAGCTTTAACATACTAGTAGATACTTCACTGTACAGTATAGTACTGTACAGGGAGTGGTGAGCTCAGAGCAGCAGCCGCTCAACTGCTGATGGTGTGGAAACCAGTTTAAATGTAAAGATTGGACATGTAAAGATTGGACATGTAGAAAGGCAGCAAACGGCAAACTGAAACTTATTTTATGAAGTGTGCTTTTGTGCCAAGGCTGATAAAGGCTTGTGTATTTTGAAGGCACCATCTACCCCAGAGTGAGGCCTGTGCTTGGCATCTATTTACTCTGCATTCACTGGTGCTGCGTATTCTGCAAAATGAAACTTCTAATAACCTTACTATGTCTTCTAATTGTGTGGGCCATGGGATCAAGCACTAGTTCCTGGGTGAGTACAACAAACACTGTGTTCAATCTGTGGGTCAATACTAGGGATGCGCCGATCCGATATTCAGTATCGGTATCGGTCCGATACTGGCCTAAATTACTGGATCAGATATCGGAAGGAAATAAAAAAATGTAATCCGATACATTAATAAATAACGTTTCACTCACATTAGTCGCATTACAGGGCTCAGTCGTCTTCTTCTTCTTGTGGGTTTGCGGTTGACCAAACCAGCTTAGAGCTGCATTACCGCCACCTACTGGAATGGAGTGGGGGATCAGGAGTTAGAAAACAACCCCCTCAGATCCTCCGGTCGCTGCGGATTCCCTTTGAGACTGAGCGATCATTGCTGACATGTTTTTCCGCCTCCACCGCTCTCTGCCTTGTTTGTGTGTTGTGCTCGCTGTGCTGAGAATCAGCTGTTATTTTTTTCTCTACTTCAGCTCCCAGACATACTGCTAGCGAGCGCAGCTATTAGCACTAGTGACCGTCCGGTACTGGAAGAACCCCTTCCCCGTCAAAATATTTTTGATACTTTAATCCCTGATTTGTGACTAAATATATACCTGCAGTAGAAACGTATTTAGGAGAATGCTTGTAAATATAAAGCATTACAAGTTTCCGCTCACACAGCCCCTAGTTTTTCACGTGAACACTGATGACGCAGCAGTCAGCTGATTTATGTGCAGTCTGTCTGCACAAGCGGAAAGAGGCGGAGCCGGCGCGCTCAGATGGAGCAGAAGGAAATGTTTTTCTAGTGTCCAAAAGAAGCCTTTTCGTCCCTGTAACCTCCATTAAACCTTTACTGGGAAACAGCTGGAGGTCCTTCATCAACCACCTGATCAGTAAGTGAAGAAATGAGAACTTTGTAGCTGCTCCATCCACCCTGTTTGTTTCACATAGGGAAAAACTGCAGTACAGAAGTTAAAATATGCAGATGAACTGTTAATATGAAAAAAGTATTTCTTATCCAGTTTCTTGGGTAATCAATATAAATAGAATACAGAATTGCTAAAATAATCGATAGTTGCAGCCCTAATGAAATTTGCAACATGCCATAAGCATCACCTTCTCACACAGAAGCAACAGGATTCAGGTGATAGTTATTGTTGTAAGTAAAGTTTATTTATATAGCGTTTTTCACAGACAGAAAAGCGCTGTACAATAATTAAAACACAATATCACCCCCCCCCCCACCCCCAGAAAACACTATGTTAAAAACATAATAACATTACCATTTTGAAAGAAAACGAATAAAAATAAAGTCAGAAACCAGAAAGCCTGGTTAAACAGAAAAGTTTTCAACTATTTTTTAAATGATGCCACAGAGTCAGCTAAATGGAGCTGGAGTGGTAAACAGTTCCAGAGCTTTGGTGCCACTGCCTGAAAAGCTCTGCCCACCCTGGTCCTTAGTCTTGTATGTGGGACAACTAAAAGACTTTGATTTTGTTGTTTGAGAGACTGTTGACTTCTTTTTTAAAAAAATTTTTTAAAATGTTTTTAAATGCCTGGATCAATTTTAAATATCGGATTTATATCGGTATCGGCCGATATCCAAATGTAAAATATCGATATCGGTATCGGACATAAAAAAGTGGTATCGTGCCATCCCTAGTCAATACCCAGGGCTGCACTAGTGCCAGGGCAGCTACACATTCTGAACAGTCCCCAATCCATCTGGCATAGGACATGAACTTATCACCGGCCTTGCCAAGAGATTTTTTTCAAATTCAAAGTCTATTTGCTCTGCACAGTTACCTCATACTCCATGAGCGATCTTGCTATCAATCGACTGACTCAATACACACTGCAACAAGACAGAAACTACTGATTGTTTTATTATTATTTTTATCTGGTAATGTGCATCCTAATCCAGGTCCTGAATTGGTATCTATCCCAACACCTTTTGATTTTAAATCATTGTCTGGTCTTAAACTTATTCACCTCAATGTGTGCAGCTTGTTTTCCAAGATGGACATGGTTAAGATTTGGGCTAAATCAACTGTTTCAGATATTGTTGTAATTTCTGAAACCTGGTTAACTAAATCCATTACTAATGATGATATTAACATATTTGGATACAATGTTTATCGCACCGACAGGCCTTCAAAAGGTGGTGGTGTTCCTATATACATTAAATCAAGATTTAACTCTTCAGTTGTTCTCTCTGAATCAATCTGCAAACAACTGGAATTTCTGGCAGTAAATGTGGAAATTGCCAAAGGTCTTTGTTTAACTGTTGTTGGATGCTATAGGCCTCCATCTGCTGCCAAGGAAGCTTTACAATCTTTAAAGAAACTTGTATTCAGGTTAAATTATGGTGAACTTGTTTTAATTGGAGACCTGAATTGGGATTGGTTTAAGACTGTATCAGAAGATTTGAAATCTTTTTGTGACTCTTTTAATCTTACTCAGTTGGCCAACTTACCCACACGGCCAAACCCTAAAAGCCCCAAGAGGTCCACCTTGATTGACCTGACCTTGACTAATGTTCCTCATAAATTCTCATCTTTGGGTGTCTTTTGCAATGACTTAAGTGATCACTGTGTTGTTGCTGTCACTAGAGATACCAGAATACCCAAAGTTAAACCTCCTGTGATGTATAAGAGGAGCTTGAAGCATTTTAATGAGCAAGCATATCATCATGATCTGTCTGCTGTTGATTGGATGAAAATATGTCTGATCCCTGAGGTAGAAACAGCTTGGACATTCTTTAGGGATTGTCTTATGGAAATTGTAAATAAGCATGCCCCTTTCAGAAGACTCAGGGTTAAGGGGCGAGAGAATCCCTGGTTTTCCCCGGGATTAGCAGACATTATTCGTGAGCGTAATCTGGCCTGGGCCAAGGCTAGAGAAACTGGCTCCTTCAGTGATTGGTCCGTTTTCAGACAACTAAGAAACAGATGCTCTTCTTTAATCAAGAGAGCCAAATCAGAATATTATTTGTCAGTCACCACTGAGAATTTAAATAATCCTCGGAAATTTTGGAAAGTCATAAATTCTCTTTCAGTCTGCAAGGAATCCCAGACTCTACGTTCCTACGTTCTAATGGATTCTGTTCCTGTCTATGGCAGGATGGAAATGCTGAATTGTTTCAACAAGCATTTTATTTCTTCTGGCTTCTTATTTGACTCGATTAGAGCTAACTCTGTGACCCCCTGTTCTTATTGCCCAGTTTACACTGGTGAGCAATTTAACCTGGCACCTTTTACTGTTAATGAAGTCCATAAGGCCCTTGTAGCTTTGGATCATAGAAGTCTAGTGGACCTGATTTGTTAGAACTGTTCTTTCTTAAGCTGGCAGCTGATTTTATAGCAGATCCTCTTACTATCCTTTTTAATCTAACAGTGAAAAAATCTTAAATTCCCTCAGTGTGGAAATCAGCCTTTGTTTTCCTTTATTAAAAGGTGGTGATTCAGTGGTGTTGACGAACTATCGGCCAATTTCCAAATTGTCAGTGCTGGCTAAAATTCTGGAAGCTTTAGTGATTAAAGGAATATTTACATCATAACAAAATATTATCAAATTACCAGTCAGGCTTCAGAAAAAAACACAGTACCATCACAGCTGCAATGAAGGTGGTTAATGATATTTCTGTGGCACTTGATAAGAAACAATATTGTGCATCACTCTTTATTGATTTATCAAAAGCTTTTGACACCGTGGATCACGATATACTAAAACTTAGACTGCTCCAGTCTGGTTTCTCAGAGAATGCAGTCGCCTGGTTTACAGATTATCTTAGTAATAGAACACAGTGCATCAAACATGATGACCTATGCTCTGATCTTGCTACTGTCCACAAGGGGGTGCCCCAGGGATCTATACTAGGTCCTTTTTTATTCATTATTTATGTCAATGACTTAGAGCTAAATGTGTCAGGTGCAAATTTGCATTTTTATTCTGACGACAGTTATTTATTGTTATGGTCCAACTCTTACTGAGACTCTTGAATCCCTGTAGCAAGCATTTGTTGCTGTCCAGCATTCATTATTTAACTTAAAACTTGTTCTAAATCCAGATAAGACTAAGTTAATGATATTTTCAAATTCCAGGAAGAAGCAAGAACAATATCCCTCAGTGCTCACTCTTAAGGGACACAAAATAGAGTTGGTGCATACTTATAAATACTTGGGTCTTCTACTTGATGATTCTCTTACTTTTAAACCACATGTAGAATACCTTGTAAAGAAGTTGAAGCTTAAGCTGGGTTTTTATTTTCGAAACAAGTTGTGTTTTCTTTTATTATATTCTGTTGCTGCCTATCTTGGCCAGGACTCCCTTGAAAAAGAGATTCTTAATCTCAACCGGACCTTCCTGGTTAAATAAAATTTAAATAAATTAAAAAAATAAAATAAAAATAAAGATGATTACTGGTGAGCTAAGCTGGTATCATCAGCAGAGGCAGTAGTTAGCTACACCCAGCACCTTTTTCTTACTCTTCCTGCTACCCAAATTAAACTAAAAGGTGTATCAAACCTATTCGTGGCCCAGTCATCATGAGGAGTGACCTTATTCATAAACTGGCCTGCAGTGCTAAAAGAAGAGTTTCTGAAAATGTTTTATATTCTTCTTAAATTGACCTCATCAGTTGCATAAAGACGGCTTTTTTCTCTTCAGTGATATTTTAAGAAGTTCAAGCTGCATGCAAAGCATTGTGTAAGAATCACTTCTTTGTTTCATTGTGGGGATTTACAGGCTTCATCTGGTCATGCATGTTAAGTATGCATAGAGGAAGGACAGACACATCTACACTAGATTTTCCAACCACAGAAGACGCTGCCTTCAAACATCTTCAACATCTGAAGAAAGTGTGACTTCCATACATTATGTTACATGTTATGTGATCTACGTGCTGATGAGGTTCAAGAGATGAGAGCAGCAATGAGTTCAACTGCAGCAGCGAGTGGAGTCGTTCTCTTCCTTCTCTCTCTACCAGGTATTGTTTGTGTCTAATTGTTGTTTTATATTTAAAGTTACAGCACTGAACACATTTATAGGAGTACTTTTAGTGAATAAATGCAGATGTACAGTGTGGTGTAAACCCTGCAGATCATCACTCATCATGACTGAGCTGTTTTTAAGTGGTTTTCACTCCTTCACCATCTGTAGGACGAAACTGAAATGAAAAGATGAAAGAAAAGTGGCTTCATTAACTCAGATTATTCACAGACATTAACTGGAGGATGATTTCTGGATGATAGATCACAAATGTAAAAAATCAACAGCTTAAACATTCACGGCCCATCATCCGCTCTTCACTAGACGATTTTGTATGAGCTGTTTTCTTGTTTCCAGCTCAGCATCGTCGTTTTGGTGCATTTTTCTAGTTTTTAAATGGTTAAATCAGAAACTCATTGCCAGTTTGATTTTATACTAATTTCCACCTGCAGCAGCACTCTTTGAGGGACATGGAAACAAAGTGTGAACACATCCTGCAGACTGATCACCTTCCAAGTTGAGAATTTTTTGCTGTACAATGTAGACAGACAATGTAGACAAATTTAAATTTAATTTTGCTTTAAATGTTTCATAGCAAATTCCTTTTTTTCCAAATAAAATATGTTATGCGTCACATGACAGTATAACAAAACACTGTGGGGAGGGGAGGAGCAAAGTGCTCTGTGCTGTGACAGGAGCGACACTTAGACAGTCAGCTCGCATCTTTGATGAAACCGCAGCACTGCATACAGGAGAGAAACTGAAGCCAAAGTATCGATCTCATTACACTGATATTGATCAATACCAATACCAACGTTGGCATCCACATTATTGATATTAGGATCGATCTGCCCACCACTAGCTCAATGTACTAATGGCGGAGAAACAACTTACTTACTTCTCTGCCATTACCATTGGTAACCATGGTACCTTCAGGGTTCTAGCAAGAAATATTTCTCACCCCAGCGCTAACGCTAATGCTAATTAGTAAGCTAATGCTAACCGCTAAATGCCACTCCCGCTTGTTAATTGAGTGATGGGGCCTAAGATGTAACTGGAAAGCAGTAATCAGTTTTTTTGGACGTGTAGTTACATTTCTCGAGGTGCATGTCAGGTTTGGTTCAGAGAGGATTTTCAGTTATGCATAAAGGATCCATGCAGAACTCTAAATCAGGCCTTATTAGATCGATAGAATGATAATTTTTGCATATAATCCAGAAAGTTACATTTATATATCAAGCATTTAATGTGTCCCAGAGTGCCGTTTCCTTCCACTAATGTGTTTGCAGAAATCACATAAAAAACATACACAACAAAAACATAATCCAGATTTTTTAACAATCAGCTGCTAAAAGCATTTCCTACATTTGAATATCAGCCACCACGTTGTGAGCATAAACTATCACATTTTTAATGCAACAACAGGAAGTGACATCATCTTGCTGGGAACTGTAGTTATTTTATTCTTGAAGGCCTCTCATAGCTCCACTGGTGCTGAAAACTAATGTTTGACTATGGCTTTCTGAATACAAGTAGGGCTGCAACTATCAATTATTTTAGTAATCAAGTATTTAATTGATTACTCTGTCAATTAATCAAGTAATTGGATAAGAAATAATTTTTCATTTTAACAATTCATCAGCATATTTTAACTTCCGTACTGCAGATGTTTCTCTGTGTGAAACAAACAGGGTGGATGGAGCAGCTACAAAGTCGTCTTTTCTTCATGTTGCTGATCAGGTGGTTGATGAAGGACCTCCAGCTGTTTCCCAGTAAAGGTTTTAAGGTGGTTACAGGAACAAGAGCTCCTTTCACTCCACCTGAGCTCACTGTCTCAGTAACGGCTCCGCCTCTTTGCGTTTGCTGCATGAAGACTGCACGTAAAACAGCTGTTGCTGTGTTTTTGTTGAAAAACTAGGGGCTGGATGAGCTTAATGCTGTAATGCTTTTTATTCACAAGCATCCTCCAAATTCCGTTTCTACTGCAGCTCTATTTTTAGTCACTAATCAGGGATTAAAGATAAAAAACATTTTGACGGATCCCCTCTGTACTGAAGGGGGGGGCTTCCAGCACCGAACGATTGCTAGTGCTAATGGCAGCCCCCCTTTCCCCAGTACACTGTGGTTATAGGTCTGTTCTGGTGGCTACAGCTGACGTAAAGAAAAAATAACAGCTGACATCCTCTGCACAACAGGCGTGCACATTCAAACACATGCAGGCACTCACAGCACAGAGAAGTGGGGGGAGTGGAAAACATCTCAGCGATCCACTTGTGTTGAAGGGGCGTCTTTTGTTTGTTTTTTTCCCAAATGACGGAAATCAGTTGCACCAATGGAGAACTAATGTGGAGGAAATGCTCCGCTTACACGGAGACACCTGAGCTGCAGAGTTGAAACGAAACATCAAAGCAACAAATTAGTGTCGGGGACCTTTAATAATCGAATTGAGTTACTCCAATAATTATTGCAGGCCTAAAATTTGCATTAAATTTGCAGTTTGTGTATCTAAATACATGAAGGTTGGTATTTACCTTTCATGCTGGGATTTTTTTGTTGAATAGGAAGCCTGAAATTTTCCGTTGATCTTCATTTTCCCTCTTACTTCTCGTGTTCATGCCGGTTGTTATTTCGATTTATGCAGCACACGCATGACCACAGTGAGATCAAACGTACACATTGTGAATGAAACTGTCTGTGCTCTGTGGTTGCACACTGCGGTGAAATGATACAGGCCTGAGCAGCAATAATAGCAGCGACCTAGCAGGGGCGGAGTCTGCGAGGTGCGCTCCTTTGAGAGGCAGAGGAGCGCAATCTTTGTTGGATTTGAATCAGTACGATTTGCATCCAATAAAAGCAAAGATGTTACCAAATAAACTGGACAATATTCTGGCAATTTAGTGATATTTCCAGAGCTGTGGTCTTAACTGGTCTTGAAATAAATTCCGTAGTCTGCAATGTCCGAGTCCGTGACAAGACCGAGACCATCAAAGAGCGGTCTTGAGACAGGACCGATCTCGAGTACTACAACACTATGTTCTGCACCCTTAAAATATATATTGTGTTTTTTAATCCTACTCAGTACAGCTACATCAGGGTGCAGAAGTCTGTTCATTCACACTGTACCTTCAGACCTTTTATGCTGTCTTGTCTCAGCACACAGAAATGCTAACTGCACTGACATGAATAACTGGGTATTGTAACTGTTTCTGTTCATTTTCTTAAGATGAACAATTCAAACATTAGACTGACATCAACAATGGAGGCAACAGTAGAAATGAACTGAATGGATAAACAGACCAGAAAATATACCCTGCTAAAATCCTTAAGACAGTATCCATGATGAGGAACGTCAGGAACAATAAATGTGTGCTGCATATTCTGAGGAAGGGTGCTTGGTGTAAATGAACTTATTCCTAAACAATACATTTTTTTAATATAATTAATCTGACTGGTTTCTGATGTGCTCTGTGTTACAGTGGTACAGGGTAGGAATGGTTGGTCAGTGGATTACACTTCTACTCAGATCTGTGCCATAAAAGGATCAACAGTGACCATAGGCTGCTCTTTCACATTCCCATACAGTAAAACTGGTCGTTATACAACTGTAAACAAAAAAGTGTGGTTCATTAAAGGGAATGATTATGACCCTGAAGATCTGAAAACAGACTCAGCGTACGGAGGTCGACTGATGTATGATTTTTATTGGAGGAGCTGCACTCTGACGATCAGAGAGCTGAGAGAGAGTGACTCAGCTGTGTACAAGTTCAGGTTTGAAACAAACCAAGAAGGTGGAAGTTATACTGGTTCACCTGGAGTCACTCTGACTGTCACAGGTAATACTTTTATTTGGACATCAGTCAAATGTTGTTATGAACATGGTTGTGTGTGTGTTTGCATGGATGTCTGAGTTTCTGCTGTGATTTTATTCTTTCTTCACATAATTAGCTCTTCAGGTACATGTGGGCACTTCATCATATTCTAACAGGGCAAAACTGACATGTCAAAGCAGCTGTCAGCTACCTAATCATCCCTCCTTCATCTGGTACAAAAATGGACAGAAAATTCCTGGCAAAACCAACATGTATTTATACCCAGAAATACCAAATCCTTCAGATAGCTTCTCCTGTGCTGCAAGTGGTCATGAAGCTCTCCGTCTCCTTCAGTGTGTGAGTTTATTTCAGTAACATAACACCATCTTTCTTCTGTGTTATTGTATGATCTTTACTTTACAATATAAAGTGCCTTGAAGTGACTGTTTGTTGTGATATATAAATAACACTGAATTTATTGATGGAGTCACTACAGACATTTGAATAAAAACAGTCAAACCTCACTGTGACTACTTTCTAAATCTGACTTAAAGATAATTTTATGTTTCAGGTGTCCGAGGTGATTCATGCAACAGAGTGAATTACAGTAACAGAAACATCTGTACTTTCAAAGGCTCATCAGTGGATATTCCTGTACTTACAACAGTTATTACCAACAAATACAATCAAAATCATGGTTCTGTTTTAAACGTGGTTATATGTGGGCTCCAAGGACCTGAGAGAAGTCTCCCAGTACGAAGGTCGTGTTGAGGTCACTGACACAGAGAGAGGACCGCTCCACTATGAGAATCAGAGACCTCAGAGAGAGCGATTCAGCCGAGTATCACTTCAAATTCCAAAACACGAAGCTTTGAATGGACGAGCAGTTTACTGGAACAACTCTGCACTGTCACAGGTACTGATGAACACACTGATTAATATTTACTCAACTTCATTATTCTATTTGTATGCTACACTCTACTTTTATTAGTTTTTTAAATGTATTTTCTTTTTTGAGTGATTTCATGTTTAGACATGGAGAGAATTATTATTTGTCACTAACTCGTCTTTTTACTTCTGAGAATGTATTTCCTCTTCTGTCTCCCTCACTGTGAGAGTCTGACTGACAGCTTATTTACTGCTTCTTGTCCCCTGATCAAGATGTTCAGGTCCAAGTCACTGGACGGCGTTTGGATTGTGTCACCAGGTGTAATCCTTACGTTTCATCCTATGTCTGGTACATAAATGGAGAACAAGTGGATGGAGCCAGCTCTGCTTCTTATGAAATATCAAACTCATATGACTATGAAAACAGCTACTCATGTGCTTTAAAAGGATTTGAGGATTTTCGCTCTCCATTAATTTTGTGAGTTTCACTTTAAATTTGAGATCTAAATAAAAACTTTATTTATGGATGATATTGTCATGTTCTTCCTGTCAATAAATCTGTTTTTTTTTTTTTTTTAGGTCACAATAATCAGTGGTGCTAAACAGAGTGAATACAGTAACAGAACATCTGTGCTTTCAACGGCTCATCAGTGGATATCTTCCTGTACTTACAACAGTTATTATCAACAAATACAATCAAAATCATGGTTCTATTCTGGTCGTGGATCTGAGGATCTTAGTAAAGTCTCCCAGTATGAAGGTCGGTGTTGAGGTCGCTGACACAGAGAGAGGACGCTCCACTCTGAGAATCAGAGACCTCAGACGAGAGCGATTCAGCCGAGTATCGCTCAAATTCAAACACAAAGCTTGAATGGACGAGCAGTTTTACCTGGAAAACTCTGACTGTCACAGGTACTGATGAACACACTGATTAATATTTAATCAACTTCATATTCTGTTTGTATGCTACACTCTACTTTATTAGTTTTTAAATGTATTTTCTTTTTTTGAATTGATTTCATGTTTAGACATGGAGAGAATTATTATTTTGTCACTAACTCGTCTTTTGACTTCTGAGAATTGTATTTCCTCTTCTGTCTCCCTCACTGTGAGAGTCTGACTGACAGCTTATTTACTGCTTCTTGTCCCCTGATCAAGATGTTCAGGTCCAAGTCACTGGACGGCGTTTGGATTGTGTCACCAGGTGTAATCCTTACGTTTCATCCTATGTCTGGTACATAAATGGAGAACAAGTGGATGGAGCCAGCTCTGCTTCTATGAAATATCAAATGAAGACTCATCTGTCTATGAAAACAGCTACTCATGTGCTTTAAAAGGATTTGAGGATTTTCACTCTCCATTAATTTGTGAGTTCACTCTGGGATTTTATCTAAATAAAAACTTTACTTATGTTAGTTTGTGTCTAACCAAACCAACCTAAACCAAAGCCAAATCATATCATCATCTATTATGACCATCGAGGTGGTAATTTTGAACCAGAGATAAGCAGCAGTGTTCTGAGTGCCTGTAGAGGTCTGGTTGCAGATGCAAGGCTGTCATGTGAAGAGGTAATTTATGCAGCAGGAGATGTTTTTATGATAAAATCTAAACTAATGTTAATTTTTTCTGTTCTAGATGCTCCAAAAGTTGTTTCAGCTGTGGCAAATTACTCTGCTGAGATAGTGGAGGGCAGCTCAGTGACTCTGACCTGTAGCAGTGATGCTAACCCAGCAGCTAATTACACCTGGTACAAAGAACAAACAGTGCTCAGCAGACAACAGCAGGTCTTCATCAGGTCCATGAACTCCTCTGACTCTGGAGAGTATCACTGTACAGCTGAGAATGAGCTGGGTAGGAGGACATCTGAATCCATCTCTGTGGATGTGAAATGTGAGTGAAGACAGTTATGTTGGCAGAACTAATAATTCTCTAATTTTGAGTCCTTAATCTGCTGGATGTATATGTAATAGCGAATCTAATTATTCACTGTAGTAACTCAGCTTTCAGTGTTATTTCCATGGCACACAATCCAAATCCAAGTTTTATTTATAAAGCACATTTAAGAATAACAGAGTTAACCAAAGTGCTGTACATAGGGAAAATAAAAATAAATACACCTGGAACATATAACACAATATAATCACATAACACAACAAAGCGAACATGTTATTGAGTTCAGTAGAATATTAGTTAAAAGCTCCTGTGGTCATAAAGGAATGTCCAACTATAGTTTTTACCATAATAATGCCAATCACAGACAGTGACAGTATTCTCAGTGGTTTATATTTATTATGATTTTAGCATTTCTTATTCCTGGTTCTTACTTGAATTGATGAGGTGAATAAAGTCACTGAGGCTCATATGAACCCCATTAAGATCTACTGAGACCTGTAATTATGAGTTCTTGAACTTGTTCTTCCAGAGAATTTGATTCTACTGTCAGGAGGCTGAGGGGCAGCCGCCAGTACTTTTATATTACTGCTTCACATTTATTAGGTTGAGCACCAAATTTGAATACACATTTGCTGCATTTTTTTAGTTATAATTGTTTCTACACCTCCTCCAGATGCTCCAAAGCTTCCCTCTGTGTCAGTGAGTCCCTCTGCTGAGATAGTGGAGGGCAGCTCAGTGACTCTGACCTGTAGCAGTGATGCTAACCCAGAAGCTAATTACACCTGGTACAAGGAGAACAAATCACTGTTTCATGGTTCAGTGGGAGAGCACAGTTTCTCCGTCCACTCTAAACACAGTGGGAACTACTTCTGCAAAGCTGAGAATCAACATGGACAGACAAACTCTTCATCTTTGTTCATAGATGTCCAGTGTAAGTAAACGAGTGCTAGTTGCTAATAATTGCTGTATTAGTTGCTGCTAATGTACTTTGTCCAAAGTGCATTACCAGCAACTTCAACTGTTCCTTGTGTCTATTGCAAATCTTTGCAGGCTAACTGTAGACAGTATAAAACATGGATGCAGCTTCTCTGTCTGAAAAGTGAAGGTGATGCAGATAAAAAAATATCCTGCATTCTGCCTGAAGGTTAAAAGTTGGTGAGGTTGCAAAAATACAAGTGGAGGATCATCTGTGGTTTTGGCACAGTATTTGTGATTGAGTCTTTGCCAGTGAGCAGATGGTTCTATAGTCAGACCCTCCTGTCAGGTCAAGTCCAGTTTTTCTAAACCAAGATGATGATCATGAAAATGTTCATCTCAAGGTTTCAAAATATGACTTTAGAGTAGCTATCTCCATCTTTTATACTATCTATGCTAACATACTAAACTATGATTATGAATGTGGTAAGATCCCAGGTTTGCATCTGCAGGTCAGCTGTGGTCTTTCTGTGTGGAGTTTACATGTTCTCACTGTGTGAGTTCAGGTACTCTCGCTTCTTCACAAGGCAATCAATCTTTGGATGATCAATAATTCGGAATTGGCAGTAGGTGTCAATATGAGTGTGGATGTTGTCTCCTGTGATAGACTGTTTTTGTTTTTTGACACTGAGTCACTAACAGACATTTTCTGTAAATGGATAACCTCAGTGAACAAGATTAATCAGATTAAGACTAACATTACATGCAACACAACAGCTGTGTTATGTAAACTGTATTTTCAATCTCTGTATTTTCTGGTTTCCAACACTTTTAGTATTTTACCTAGATAAAACAACTGCTTCAGATATTTAAGACTGATCTCCAATATGCTGCAGATGCTCCAAAGCTTCCCTCTGTGTCAGTGAGTGCCTCTGCTGAGATAGTGGAGGGCAGCTCAGTGACTCTGACCTGCAGCAGTGATGCTAACCCAGCAGCTAATTACACCTGGTACAAGGAGGATGAAGACTCTCCAAAAGCATCAGGACAGAACTTCACCATCACTGATGTCAGACATGAACACAGTGGGAGTTATTACTGTGAAGCCAAGAACAGAAGAGGACGTCATAACTCCACCTCATGCCAGATTAATATAGCAAGTAAGTCATTAAATTAAACATGTGCGCATTTTTCTGTGCATTATTTCATTAATGCAATAAGATAAGCTTTGCTGCACAGGCCTAGATCAGTTACAGATCAGTTCATTTAGTTTGTTTTAGCTAGTGTCTCAATTAGTTTAAAAAAAGTTCAGTTAATAAAACTTTATCAGCAGCTGCACCCCCAACTGAGGCTACATGTTACCATATTCTGTACCAGGATGTGAATGCTAGCATGGAAGAAACCGAGGCTACTGCTAAGCCAAAGTCTGCAAACTGCTACATGGCACAAAGCGCTGCAGGTTTAAAATGTGAAAAATAAGAAATGTGATTTCACAAGTGCTAAAATACACACATATCTGTTTAGCCAGTGTTTAACTATGTCTATTTAAAGTGTGCTCATTAATTAGACACAAAATCACTCTTCAGGAGTCGTACTGCAAACTAGAAGGTTTGGTCTGATATGTTTTATGTCCATTCCTAAATGGAGCCCAATTCTTGTAATCCAGTAACTAATTGTGAGCGTTTGGTCACTGTTTTGTAGGTTCAGTGAACTCAGCTGCAGTTGGATCAATCACTGTTCTCTTTTTGACTCTCCTAATCCTCTCTGCAATCATAGTCATTAGGTGAGCAGTTTGGTTTAACTGTTGTAATCAGTGATTAATATTAAATACAATCATTTCTTCAGTGATGTCGTCCAAAGATTCACTGAAATCTTCTTTCTTTGTTCCATGTAGAAAAAGAAGGTCCTTAACACAGTTTTTCTCCAGAGAGAGGCCAAACAGCAAAGTACAGGTAAGGATTAACAGGCCATTTTATAGCCTCAGTATACATTTATGAATTTGAGCAACAGAAAAACAAAACTATCATGAAAGAACTGTGGTTATATCTCTGGCTGTGGCTGCACACAGTCATACAAACTCATCCACTAGGACTGAACCAAAGGGAGATAAATAGCAGAGGAACAAAATCCAGGTGCTGTAGCCTAAGATTCAGTTGGTTTTATCATTGTACATCTTACAGGCAGCAAACTAGTAGGACTGTTAAAATGGTACAGTGTGTAGGTGACTTTAGTCTACATTCTTCATTCCCAGCTTTTCCTACTTTATTCACTCAAAGTAAACCTTGTTTTCTACTATGGCTTTCCTTCCCGTCCTCTTCTTGTGTATCCTTCAGTTATCCTTCAGGAGGTCATTCTCACTCACTTTAACACAGTTGTTAGATGATGCTGTCATTCCTTTGTTGGGTATTCTTACCTCTCCAAAGAGTGTGGGATGTCCAACCATTTATTGCTGTTGGATTAATTTGAGGTTAAATATTCTTATTGGTGAAATATTTTTCCCCAGCAAAGTGTGTGTCCTGAATATGAGGACCCTTCAGCTGCAGCACAGAGTGCAGCAGCAGAGCAGCAGGAGGACCTTTGCTATGCCAGTGTAAGTTTCTCAAAGAACCAAGACGATCCCGTCTACTCCAACATTAAGCCCACTAAACCCAGCAGGCAAAAAGAAGAGGACGAGGAAGAGGCCGAGTACACTCTTGTAAAGTTTAGCAATGGAGCCCAAGGGTGAGTCCCTTTTTAATTTGTCCATCCATCCATCCATCCATCCATCCATCCATCCATCCATCCATCCATCCATCCATCCATCCATCCATCCACCATTTTCTTCAGCTTATTCTTGTTTTTCTTAATTAATAGTCATACTATTGTGATACTGTTATTACAAGATCTTCATAATTCTGTGTTTTTATCCATCACAGATTAAGAGGTCAACAAGCTGTGGAAGATTCATGTGCACTGTACAGCACAGTCAACAAAATCTGCTGAGTACAAGCATGAACATGAATCTGTGGCCTTGCCCAGTGTACATGGTGGATGTATTCATAGAGTACAAAAAAATGCAGCTCAGAAAATATTGATGAATCACTGATTTGTAGGTGAAACATTTGTGCACTTGGTTTAAGCACAGATTTATTTTTCCTGCTCAGAGAACTCACTGACAGACTGCAGTACCATCACCAACCAGTGTCATTCACTTTACCTGTCAATGCTGTGGCTCATCAGTATATGCATATTGTCAGTCTTACTTCATTCATTTTCTAATTAGTTTATTCCAAAGCATTACAGCACCTTCAGCACTGATAACTTATTGTTCTGCTCATCTCACAACTCTCAGAGCTTTTGTTTGTCTTTTAAGACTGATTTGTTCACCAATGCTTTCACCCTCTGCCAGTAATCTGACTGGACTGTGAGAAATCTTGGAGTCATTTTTGATCAGGATATGTCCTGCAGTGCACATATTAAGCAAATATGAAGGAACGCACCTTTTGCATTTGTGCAATATTTCTAAAATTAGAAACATCCTTTCTCAGAGTGATGCTGAAAAGGTAATTCATGCATTTATTACTGCTAGGATGAACTAGTGTAATTCATTTTTATCAGGCTACCCTTAAAGCTGTGTCACATACATATTATATTATATGAGTGCAGAGCCAATAGTTTTCCATCATGCAAGCTCTGCGCCTACAACATCATAGTTAAACTCACGTATCAAGGGATATGTCATCTCATGTTTTGTCATGTTAGTGTTTAATGATGGCATCAATTCACACAGAACACTGTCTACAATCCCTGTGAAATCCCTGTGAACAGGCTGATGGACCACAAGAAGAGTCGGATGGCTAGATTGAAGCGATCCGTCCACAATCTTTTCATCACCTCATTGTTATGATCGCGGTAGAAATAATTAGGTGCATGACACAAACACCTGTGATAATCGAAGCCCGGTCGGGTGTCTTGACATCCGCAGCACCGTATCTCTTCATGGTAGCTATGCAGGCCCTTAGACAATAGGCGTAGTGTAGCGAGTTTAACAGCCGTCACACCACGCTCCGTCAGATCCTCGTCAGGTAATTGTTGAGATGCAGAAGGTAGTAAAGGAGGCGAGTTAGGAGGGGTATGTACATGTGGTATGAGATGTGGGTGTTCTGCCCCCACTGTGTTTCCAGGTAACAGTTGTGCAGATAGATAAACTCTCAGACGATTGACAGGCGTATGTCACTTTAATGGACGTTGCTTTCAATGCCAAAAGAGTGAAACTACAAATAAAGATGAAAAACATGATTTAGAATACAAATAGTAAGGGTACAAATACTTAATACTGTGTAAATAACATGTCACAATCAGCCTTACAAACATCAATCTTTTCCAACATAAATGCCCACAAATACAGCTCAATGTTGTCTCAGATGTAATAAAATAACACAAAAAACTTACAAGCAGTGCCTTCTCTGAACAACAAGACAGGATGAAGAAGGATTACATGAAGACTGATAAACTGCCTGTATCGGCCATTAAACGTGTTTCTGAACTCACTCTACTGTTCAATAACAACTTAACATGAAAACACCACCACCTGCTGGCTGGGAAGAATTACTGCCAGCACACTCCCCGCCTGACATCATGTCACTTTATGTCTAACTACTGTCCTTGCCGCAGGCGTTTTTCAGAAGGAGAACAACTCCAGTGACTGGCCTCAAGAAGGTCTTACAAGTATCTCCAGAACTGATTTTTATTTCAAGCTTCCTAACATGTCCATCTTGGCTAGGAAAGGTATTGACCACAATACCCATGGGCCACTGGTTCCTCTTGGCTTGACAGTCCTTTAAAAGCACAAGATCTCCAACTTGAAGATTAGGTTTCTCTGATTGCCACTTCCGTCGCGGTTGCAAGGTAGGCAAGTATTGACTCCTCCAACGATGCCAAAAAACATTCGAGAGATGTTGCACCTGCCTCCACTGCCGTCTGTAAAGACCTCCACTCTCATAGTCTCCAGGAGGTATAGAGGAATCCCCAGTCTTTTGGGTAAGGAGGGTAGCAGGTGTGAGAATAAAGGGACAATCAGGATCAGAAGAGACTGGAGTTAAAGGTCGAGAGTTCACAATGGCAGTTACCTCAGCTAGAAAGGTAACTAGCACTTCATGGGTGAGATGCTGAGTTGGAGTACTTGATAACATGGAATCTAATATGCGCTTTGTGATGCCAATCATGCGCTCCCAACTTCCTCCCATATGTGAGGCATGAGGTGGATTAAAAATCCATGTACACTCATTTTCATTTAAGAAATCCTGAATTTCTTGATTGTTGCAATGTGTTGGAGTTATGCCAAGTTCCTTGCATGCTCCTAGGAAGTTAGTTCCACAGTCGGATCTCAATTGCTTCACCGGTCCACGGATGGAAATGAATCTTCGAAAGGCATTGATGAAGCTTGAGGACTCCATGGATTCCATTACCTCGACATGAATGGCCCTAGTACTCAAACAACTGAAGATAACAGCCCAGCGTTTATTGTTTGCATAGCCTCCCCGTGTTCGCCGAGAAGTTACGATCCAAGGTCCAAAAACATCGACTCCGACATAAGTGAATGGAGGAGCAACTGCAGTACGATCCATTGGCAGGTCTGCCATCTTTTGTTCTCCCGTATTCCGCCTCAACTTACGGCAGATTACACAGTGGTAAATAACCGAGCTGATGCATCGTTTTCCACCAATGATCCAAAGGCCAGCTGACCTCACAGCACCTTCTGTAAAGAGACGTCCTTGATGCTGTACACGCTGATGATAGTGACGTACCAGAAGGGTGGTCAGATGATGATGACTAGGAATAATATATGGGTTTGCTTCATCGCTTTGGAGATTGGCTTGTGCAAGACGACCTCCTACTCTGAGGCAACCTGAGTCATCAATGTAGGGTGACAGTTTCCTGAGATGACTATGTTTAGGGATCTCCTTCCGATCTCTAATACATGTAAATAATTCAGGGTAGCTCTTGCGCTGAAGGCTGCTCAAAATGATACGCTTTGCTGTTAGAAAATCATCTGGGCTCAGGTCTTTGCACATATGCCAACCTTGACATTTGCTCGTTTGATTCTCCTTCTTGTACAGTCTGACTATGTGAACCAGTCTAGCTATGGCCCTCAACAGTGACTTCCACGATGAAAATGACTCGAAATGACTTGGGTCTAGGAAAGAGTCTGTTAGTACTGTTAGACAACAGGTTACTGTAGGACGAATCTCTGGGTCGGATTCAGGGTCGACTAGGTTGAAAGAGGTTTCGGTTTGTTCAGTGTGCCTGTTTTGCCTCAGTAGGAAATCTGGTCCTGTGATCCACTTGCTGTTCTCCAAGGCTTGAGCTGGGATGGATCTTGAAGCTATATCAGCTGGATTGAACTCTGTAGGAATGTAGTTCCATTGGTCTGGATTAGATGACTTCCTTATTCTTTGCACCCGGTTACAGACGTAAACGTAGAATCTCCTGGACTCATTCTGAATGTAGCCGAGAACTACCTTGCTGTCGGTAAAGAACTTTGTTGAGTGGAAGGGAACATCAATCTCCTCAGATATCATGTCAGCAATCTCAATGGCAAGGACAGCTGCACAAAGTTCTAACCTCGGGATGGTAACTTCTTTTTGTGGAGCAAGTTTTGCTTTGCCAAACATGAAACCAAGTTCACTTTTGCCTTCTGCATCTGAAATCTTGACGTAAGCCACGGCAGCAATTGCCTTAGTAGAGGCATCACAGAATATGCACAATTCTCTGTTTGTGGCATTATGAAAGGAAAGGGAGGTGTACTGTCTAGGGATCCTCACTTGCTCAAGATGTTTTAGAGAGTTCCTCCATGCACTCCATTCCTGTAGTTTCTTGTCTGGAAGTGGGTCATCCCAGTTGATGGTTTCAGTTGAAAGCTCCCTTAGAAGAACTCTACCTTGAATACTCACTGGGGCTGCGAATCCAAGCGGATCGTACAAACTGTTTACAGTTGACAGCACTCCTCTACGTGTGTAAGGTTTCTCTTCACTTGAGACTTGAAAGGTGAACTCGTCTGTGTTGATGTCCCAACTTATTCCGAGGCTGCTTTGCATTGGTGGAGGGTCTGCTCCAAGGTTGAGATCTTTAAGGCCCTTTGCCAGGTCCTCCTTGGGGAATGCTTTCATCACATTAATATCGTTAGATGCAATCTTGTGCAACTTTAAATTGGATGCAGCCAATGTTTGTTGAGCGTTCTTGACAACGGAGATTGCCTCATCACACGATGAAAAGGAGGCAAGGCCATCATCAACGTAGAAGTGGCGTTCTACAAGATGTCTTGTTGTGTTGTCCTGTTTCTCCTGGTCTTCTGATGCACAATGAAGCCCATAGGTTGCAACTGCAGGCGACGGACTGTTGCCAAAAACATGAACAGTCATGCGATACTCCACAATCGGTTGTTCCATGTCATTGTTTTTATGCCAAAGAAATCGTAAGAAGTTCCGATGGTCCTCTCTGACCACAAAGCAATGGAACATCTGCTTAATATCAGCGGTCACTGCCACTTGTTCTTCTCTGAGACGCATTAGAACACCTAAGAGACTGTTGTTAAGATTAGGGCCTGTAAGAAGAACGTCATTGAGTGACAATCCATCGTGACGTGCACTGGAGTCAAACACAATCCGAATCTGGTCTAACTTGCGAGGATGATAAACTCCAAAGAAAGGGAGATACCAGCACTCCTCCTGTTCTTTGAGAGGGGGAGCCAATTCTGCGTGGCCGTTATCAAGTATGGTTTGCATAAATTGTAGGAAGTGTTCTTTCATTTTAGGACGTTTATTCAGAATATGGCGAACAGAAGTAAGGCGCTGTATAGCTTGCTGCCTGTTGTTGGGAAGGCATGGCCTAGGGGAACGAAAGGGTAGTGGAGCGACCCAACTATTTGAACTATCTTGAAAGACTGCCTCGTTCATTATCTGAAGAAAGGCCCTTTCTTCTTGTGAGAAGCCAGGTCTCTCATCTGAGCTTGTTTGTTGAAAGATTGTTTCTCCAATGTCTGTGACGTCTGACCATTTTGTCTTTGCAGATGTGCGGAAACTGACCTTTTGAGGAACTGGGGAGTCAAAGCCTTCTGCCACCTGAATAGCATTCTTACACGGTAGAAAGTGACTGGGCCGACCATTATCCAGAAAATTGGTTTTGAAGACACTTGCATAGTCGGGTTTGTGTGCCCCGCCGAGGCAAACATCTCCAACTATGACCCATCCGAGAGCCAGCTTCTGAGCGAATGGGGCGTTTAGAGGTCCATTACGTTGGTCAATAACCTTATGTGCTTGGACAACATCTCTCCCTATGAGAAGCGAGATGTTAGCGTCTGGATCCAGCTTGGGAATTTCTGCAGCTATGTCCCGGAGGTGGGAGTGGTGTTGAGCAGCTTCAGGCGTTGGAATTTCATTCCGATTGTCTGGAAGCATATCACACTCGATGAGCGTCTCTAGCAACAGATGTGACTGGCAATCCACTGATTCCACAATGAAGCTGTGAGCTCTTCTCCCCATTACTTCTTCTGTTCCTGCACAAGTCTTCAGCATGTAAGGATAAGATCTCCTTGTAATACTGAAGGCATCGAAGACTGAAGATCTAGCAAGGGACCTGTTACTTTGGTCATCCAAGATTGCATATGTTTTCAGCTTCTTCTCAGGAGACCCCTTTGGATAGATGAAGACTGGACAGATTTTGGCACAAGAATGACTTTCGATTTCACTTCCACACACCTGGGTACAGGTAGAGGTAGCGGTAGGTGATGCTTGATCTTGCTCCCCGCCGTGAACGTCCACTGGCTGCCTTACAGCTGGTGATGTTGTTGTTGCCCAAACTGCTGGACCAGGATGAAGGGCTGAAACATGACTGTTGATGCCGCATTCTGCACAGCTTATCTCTGTACTACAATTCGTTGCCTGGTGATTGGTAGAGGCGCAACATCTGAAGCATATTGAGTTCCTTTTAAGGTAGATCTTTCGTTCCTCAAAGGGCATTTCTCTGAATGCTCTACATCTTTTCAGAGCATGGGGTTTTCTGTGGATGGGACATTCTTTATCCACATCCACAATCTTTGTCTCAGCTAAAGGTTTTAGTTGAGAGTTTACAACTTCTGTCCGACTTACTGAGATGGGTTCTTTCCTGCTGTGCCTTTCCTGATATTTAAACATCTTGACAGGTGCTGGTGGTTGCTCGACTGAATGTCTAAAACTGGGATCATTGCGCATTTTTGCTTCACTAGAAACAAAGTTGGCAAATACAGAAAATGGTGGAAATGACACAGAATGTTTTTCTTTGTATTTAGTCCCATGGTTCATCCACTTTTCTTGTATTCCAAAAGGCAACTTATCGACCACAGGGTGGATTCCCCTTGCTGTGTCGAGGTAGAGTAGACCTGGTATGTAACCTTCACTCTTTGCTGAGTCGATCTCCAGTAGAAGGTCTGCAAGTTCTCTCAGGAGATGTGGATCTTTGTTTGAGATCTTGGGGAATTGTAGCATCCGATCCAACAGTGCCCTTTCTAAGGCTTCAGGAGAACCATAACATTCTTGTAGTCTATCCCAAACTTTAAGCAACCCTTGTTCAGGATTATTGACATGCACTGCTCTTAGACGCTCTGCGTGCTTCACGGACTCTGGGCCTAGCCATTTGACCAATAAGTCCAGTTCTTCACTGGCAAACAAATGTAAGTTACGGATTGCATTCTCAAAGGAGGATTTCCAAGACCAGTAGTCTCCTGGTTTGTCACTAAACTTCCTTAGTCCTCCAGTGAGTAGCTCACTTCTAGCCAGGAACCTTGTTAGATCAGACATGTTAACTTGGTCCTTTGATTGGGCATCATGTTTGAAGCTTGGTGACGTTTTAAGTACAGGATTACGCTGGGATAGTTGAGGAACAGCTTCATGGTTGGTTGAAATGTTTGATGGAAGAACATAGTCTTTCAGAGTGTCTACGGAAAGGTCAGGTTCTTGTTTGGGTTGACAAAATGTCGTGGCTGCAGGTACTTCATTGTACTCTAGAATATCAAATGGAGTTAGACTACCTTTTAAGACAAGTTGTTCTTTGACGTAATTGCCAGTGCGTTCTAAAGAATCATCATTTTGCTGTTCTGGTCGAGACATATGTTCTTCTTCATTAGCAGCTGCCTCATAAACGTTTGCCTCAGCATGAGCTGCCTCTGCATCACACTGGTGTTGCAGAACCAGTAATGTGGCTTCCAGTTCTGCTTTCTTAACTTTCATTGTGATTTCCTTTTTAGCAAATTCAGCTCTAGTGCGAGCTGCTTCAGCTTTCGCCCTTGCATTTACAGCAGCCATGCTTGCAGACGACTTACTTGAATTTGACAGGTGTGTCTTGCTAGAGCGAGTTGACGGAGCCTTTCCAGCTTTTTGAGACATCTTTAGTTTATATAGTAGATCTTCGACGTAAACATTCACTGCTTGTTGTGTAGATCTGTGCTTTTTCACTGTTCTGCCCCCACTGTGTTTCCAGGTAACAGTTGTGCAGATAGATAAACTCTCAGACGATTGACAGGCGTATGTCACTTTAATGGACGTTGCTTTCAATGCCAAAAGAGTGAAACTACAAATAAAGATGAAAAACATGATTTAGAATACAAATAGTAAGGGTACAAATACTTAATACTGTGTAAATAACATGTCACAATCAGCCTTACAAACATCAATCTTTTCCAACATAAATGCCCACAAATACAGCTCAATGTTGTCTCAGATGTAATAAAATAACAAAAAAAACTTACAAGCAGTGCCTTCTCTGAACAACAAGACAGGATGAAGAAGGATTACATGAGGACTGATAAACTGCCTGTATCGGACATTAAACGTGTTTCTAAACTCACTCTACTGTTCAATAACAACTTAACATGAAAACACCACCACCTGCTGGCTGGGAAGAATTACTGCCAGCACAGTGGGGATAAGACACATGATGCCTCATTGCATGTAATGTCTGAAAAAAAAGAGGAATATTGGATTTAATATTATTTATTTATGTAACCAAAGATTTATTGTAATGCGCGCACACACACACACCATTTTTATTTTCTAGTAGTCTGACTGATGATTTTCGGGTTACACATGTGAGAAGGGCTAAGAGTCCTCCTAGCACGTGTAATATCATCAAAAACAAGGCGTTTTCTAACATACTCAAAAGCTGAGCTGTCCACTGAATAAAAGTTTAGCCTCTCAAATCTTTCCCTCCTCTTGCTAGAAATCACACACATATCACAACTTCCACATCGATAAGTTTAACTGGATACACCTATCCACTATGGGTTTTGTATTCTAATTTAAACTCAGTCTCTCAACATCTCTTATTATGTGCCAGTACATTGGGTTGCTCATCCGGTGACGTACCTATGAAATGGTTGGTATTTGCAAAAGGCTCACTGGGCTGTTGCTGTGGAAAGACCTCCATGGTTCAAAGGTCTGTGAGGATGCAGTGGTGATGGTGGCTGTAGAAATAAACATAGGCCATTTCCTTATATCCCATTGCACCCAGAAACACAGCCCACTAGGAGGAGACGTGAGCAATGGGCGCTTGTTAGATAGTGATACACATGTGCACGAGGACGCACGTGACTGCACTGACATAATGTAGTGATGGGAGTATGTTGTTGGTACTGATGTTGCAGCAGGTGGGACTCATCTGCTCTAAACAGTATCACAATACGTCACTATTTGCGGATTTTGGCGAATTAAATATATGCTATCTGTATGTGTTTTGTTCTAAACATCATAGATATGTTTGATGAAAAAAAGCCCATAGGATGAGACAGGGCCGTGCAAATGCAGCAGGTCAAGGAGAAATGCAGCAGGTGGGGGTAGTGGTGGGCTACTGTTGGTGTTGTTAGGGTTTGGGG
The DNA here is from genome assembly GCF_007364275.1 of Archocentrus centrarchus. Classification (NCBI taxonomy): domain Eukaryota; kingdom Metazoa; phylum Chordata; class Actinopteri; order Cichliformes; family Cichlidae; genus Archocentrus; species Archocentrus centrarchus. The sequence goes on from NC_044346.1 coordinate 4,746,291, forward strand.
GGCTGTTGTTGGTCTGGGTGGGTATGCGGGGGGTAGTCTTGGTCTGAGGGGTGTGGGCTGGGGGGGTAGATTATATGTGCATTATATCACTACTAATGTCACTAAGAAACAGCTGGATCTTGCATTTTTGAGGAATGTAGATTTTTTTAGATTTGTTGTGGCTGCACCTTAACCTAAGAGCCCACAGCCATTTGTCTTTGACAGAAAATTTATTCAGAATTTAAAATAAAAATTAAAAACTTATCAAGAAATTTTCCAGAACACGTGACACTGTGTCACAGTGGGTTCTTATGGGAAGTGATCATGTTCCAGAATTTGTAGGTTTATGTCAGGACATGACTCCTGCATGATTTATTTTTTATTAATTAAACTCTGCAGTTAATTCCTGCCTGGGGATTTATTGAGCTTTAACATACTAGTAGATACTTCAGTGTACAGTATAGTACTGTACAGTACAGTAATAGTACAGTGACCTGACAGAAACATAGTTCACTTCCTTTAATCTCTGCTTGAAGGAGAGCTGCTGTTCTGTGTTGCTCTACATGGTTTCACTTTGACTTTTTTGCATCAGTTTTAATTCTGCTGGACACTTGATGACTCATTTCTAGTGATTATTTTGTTTTGTTTCCTTTTTGCACGTGTTTATCTTTTATTTTCACTTTCACTAAGTGAGCTGCGCATTTGTGTCTCCAATAATGCTGTTTGTTTGTTTTCTGGGTTCATCTGGAAGATTTTGTCCCTGTTCTGCAATCTGCTGTATTTTTAGTTATTTATTGTTGTTGTTGTGTTCATTTGAAAATTCTGCTGAGTTGCATTCAGTGCCAAAGTTGAGCAGTGAGCATTAGGCCAAGATTCCATGATCTTAACCAGGATCCATCTCCTGTTTGCATTTTCACACCAGTTTTATTAATGTTTGTTTCTTTTTTGAAGGGTGGGAGTGGTGAGCTCAGAGCAGCAGCTGCTCAACTGGTGGTGGTGTCAAAATTCTGTACGTGTGTGTGTGTGTGTGTGTGTGTGTGTGTGTGTGTGTGCGCGCGCATGTGTGTGCGTGTGTGTTTGTGTGTTTGTGTTGACTACCACTCTACTGGTTCCTGTTATTTCTTCCCCTTTTCTCCACTCTCCTCTGCTCTGAGGCCTGTATGGTTAGTTGCTGTGGTGGTAACAAAACTGCCTGATTAATTTTACCCTGAACTCGTTGTTAAGACTACTCTAACCTGCTAAAACAATCTACTAATAAAAGTTATACAATTGCATCTGTTTAGTCATTTCAAACCTCTGTGTGTGTGTGTGTGTGTGTGTGTGTGTGACATTCAGAAATGTGGAAACCAGTTTAAATGTAAAGATTTGACATGTACAAAGGCAGCAAACAGCAAACTCAAACTTATTTTATGAAGTGTGCTTTTGTGCCAAGACTGATAAAGATGATTACTGGTGAGCTAAGCTGGTATCATCAGCAGAGGCAGTAGTTACTAGCTACACCCAGCACCTTTTTCTTACTCTAGTGTTTTCAACAAGGATGTTGGTGACACCGAGTTAAACCGTGAAATGAAGACCCTGGAGATTAGTTGCAGCTTGTTTAATTGTCTTCATAACATGTGTGGTGAAAACTGAAATGACAGAAAATAACCTTGGACTCAACAAGATTACACAAATAAAGTACATCAACTCACTAAATTAACATTTCGGCAAAATAAGCAGTAATATTCAAAGTCATCAGTATAAGCTGTCAAATAATTGCAACTTACGGCGTTCCTGCCTGATAATTCAGTGTGGTAAGCATCCGATCAGATTGCTTCAGGTATGTTCTCTTGTTTAACGGCAATAAAAAACGTAAAACCGTTAGTCCGCTGCCAGACCGGAAGTGCACGGCCGGAACCGGAAGTAGAATTTACCGACAACATTTCCTAACAAAAACTTACATAAAGCATGAACTGTTAATCTAAACACCTCGTAATCATTCTTAATAAAATAGAAATATTTTTAGAATTATTTATTTAACATATGAACTTATTTATTCAAAGAAATGCCTTAAGGGCAACACACTCCCCGCCTGGCCTCGTGAGGCCACTATACTAAACAATACAATAAACATTCAGTCCTTTGGCATAAGCAGAATAACTTCAGTAACTGGTCGCATAAATGTCTTTACAGAGCCTTGATCACATGCCTTTACCTCAATCTTTCTGACTCGATTGTCCTTGCTTGGGAATGTGGCAGTGATCCTTGCCATGGGCCAGCTGTTACGTCTGACCTGCTTGTCCTTGAGCAGAACTAGGTCACCAACTTGGAGATTTCTGCGTGATACAGTCCATTTCTGCCTTTGTTGTAATGTGGGCAAATACTCTCGCCTCCAGCGCATCCAGAACTGGTTGGAGAGAGCTTGGACTTGTCTCCATTGTTTGGTGTAAAGGTCTTTATTGAAGAACTCTCCAGATGGGGGGAGAAGGCAAGACCTTTGTGTAAGGAGCATTGAGGGGGATAGAATAAAGGGGTTCTCTGGATCGGAGGACACAGGAACAAGCGGCCTTGCATTTATGATGGCTGTAATTTCGGCCATGAGAGTGCAAAGCACTTCGTGAGTCAGTTGAACCTTGTTTTGCAATAGCATGGAATCCAGGATTCTGCGGGCGACTCCGATCATGCGCTCCCAAGAGCCTCCCATGTGGGAAGCATGTGGCGGATTGAATTCCCAGCTGCAACCTTGCTCTGTTAGGTACTTCTGCATTGATTTGTCCATTCCTAGTTCCTTTGAAGCTCCAACAAAATTGGTGCCACGATCAGATAACAACTGTTTGGCGGGTCCTCTTAGAGCAAAGAAGCGGCGGAGGGCGTTTATGCAGCTGGACGTATCTAGAGATTCGATTACCTCAATATGGACGGCTCTTGAACTCATGCAAGTAAACAAAATGGCCCACCGCTTACTTTCAGCTACTCCACCTCTGGTACGCCTGGTTGTTATATTCCAGGGCCCGAAGACGTCAAGGCCAACATAGGTGAAAGGAGGACAGGTTTTTAGGCGTTCAGGTGGCAGGGCCGCCATAAGTTGCTGTTCTTGTTTTCCACGCAGTTTGCGGCAGGTTAAACATTTGTGGATTACTGAGTTGATCAGTCTTTTGCCACCTAAAAGCCACAGTCCAGCAGCCCTGATTGCTCCTTCCGTCAGATGACGGCCTTGATGCTCTGTTTGCTCGTGGTGATGACGAGTGAGCAGAAGGGAAATGTGACTGTCTTTGGGGAGAATTACAGGGCTCTTTTCGAAGTTCTCAATCTCTGAGTGTTTAAGTCGGCCTCCAACAGAAATGAGACCATCCTGTAGGATTGGGCTGAGCTTTTGTAGAGGGCTCTGCTTTGAGATCGGCTTGCAAGCATTAAGGGCAGAAAGTTCTTTTCCAAAGTGGGCCTTTTGTGCCTCTTTGAGGATGATGGTTTTTGCTTGAGATAGCTCCTCTGGAGTAAGAGGCAGGTGACATTTGTGCCAGCCTTTGCATTTACTGTTCGGATTGGTCCTATTGAAAGATTTTGCGATGTGGATAAGATTTGCTATTGCTCTGACTAAGGACTTAAACGTGGAAAAGCGCTCAAAACGCTTACTGCTGGGTACTTGGAGGTGAGTGGCATGTGTTCTGATTTGTGGCCTAATTTCTGAGTCCTTTTCAGGTTCAATTAACTCAAACATTCCACTTATTTGAGTTTTCTCTGCAGGAGAATGGTGGATGAAGGATGGTCCGGTAAACCAGGTGGACTTTTTTAGCTGAGCTGCTGACAACGACCTCGATGCGTGGTCTGCTGGGTTTTCCTCTGTGCGCACGTAGTGCCATTGTTCTGGCTTTGAAGACTGGCGAATGCGCTGTGCCCTGTTGTGGACATACTGGTAGAATCTCTTAGACTCATTACAGATGTAGCCCAGTACAACCTTACTGTCCGTATAAAAGTGTACTGCGTCAAAGTGCAAGTCCAACTCATCCTGAATGAGATCAGCCATTTCTACCGCCAAGACAGCTGCACACAGTTCAAGTCTTGGTATAGTCAGTTTTGACAATGGAGCAAGCTTTGCCTTGCCCATTATGAATCCGACCTCAACTTCGCCATCTCTTTGGACTGCCTTTAAATAGGCTACAGCTCCTATGGCCATAGTTGACGCGTCTGAGAATAAACACAGTTCTTTGTGCGTTGCTTGACTGAGTGAGGTAGATGTGTAGGTTCTAGGGACGTGTAGTTCTTTTAGGTCCTGAAGGGAATTTCTCCACATTTCCCACTTGCTTTGCTTGTCCTCAGGAAGGGGTGTGTCCCAATCTGAACATTCTGAACTGAGCTCTCTGAGCAGAGCTCTTCCTTGGATTGTGACAGGTGCCAATAGGCCCAGGGGATCAAAGACACTATTGACGGCTGACAGTATGCCACGCCGAGTAAATGGTTTGTCTGTGTCGGCTACTGAGTAAGTGAATGTGTCTGTTGTTATTTCCCAAATGAGCCCAAGGCTTCGCTGGGATTGTGTTTCTTCACCACTTAAATCCAAGTCTTTAATGACTGGTGCACAATCTTCAGGGCAGAAGGCCTGCATGACTGCCTGCGAGTTAGAAACAAACTTATGCAGGCGCAGGTTGGATTCAGCGAGTGAGGCTTGTGTTCTCTGAAGCAAGTCTATAGCCTCGGCGGGAGAGGGAACGGAGATCAAGCCATCGTCAACGTAAAAGTGCCTCTCCACAAACTTGACAGTATCTGCTCCATAGTCCTTTGCACCTGCTCTGATGGCCCTGCGTAGTCCGTAAACAGCAACAGCAGGAGACGGTGAGTTGCCAAATACATGGACTTTCATGCGATAGTCGATAACTTCCTTATTTATATCATTGTCCCTGTGCCAGAGAAAACGGAGGAAGTTACGATGGTCCTCACGTACCACGAAGCAGTGAAACATTTGCTTTATATCTGCCATGATCGCAACACTTTCTGTCCGGAAGCGGAGAAGAACTCCAAGGAGTGTGTTATTTAGATCAGGGCCAGTAAGGAGGACGTTGTTAAGTGAGACACCAGAGTACTGGGCGCTGGAGTCGAAAACAACCCTGATCTGATTGGGTTTCCTTGGGTGGTAAACTCCGAAGGTTGGAAGGTACCAGCACTCCTCTTCCTGTTTTAGTGGGGGTGCCACCTCAGCGTGACCATTAGAGAAAATCTCTCCCATGAAAGCCACATATTGCTCCTGCATTTTGGGCTTCCTGTTTAGGTTGCGTTTTAAGGACAAGAATCTCGTGATTGCCCGCTCTCTGTTGTTTGGCAGTTGCTGGCGAGGTTCTTTAAACGGAAGTGGGGCGACCCAACTGTTGTCCTCATCTCTGAACATAGCACTGTCCATCATTTCGATAAAGAGAGCATCCTGTACTGAGGGAGCTGGTTTATTGTCATTTTCTGTCTGGTTAAAGACCGTTTGTCCTAGAGTTTGCTCGGGTGCTTTATTTGGCCTAATTGTGTGTGGCGTTTCCTTGAATCGCAGAAGGCTGTCACATGGTTTGAAAACTGTAGGGCGACCATTTTCCAGGACAACTGTTTTGAGAGTGCTGACTGTCGGCCTATGAACATTACCCAGACAAACCTCCCCAACTACAACCCACCCCAGGTCTAAGCACTGGGCGAAGGGCGCATTATGGGGGCCATTCACTCTCTGCCTGACCTTGTGCACCCGTAGAACATCTCGCCCTAGTAACAGGAGTATTTCAGCTTTAGGATCTAGTTCTGGGATGTACTTTGCTATGGATTGGAGGTGTGGCTGGTGTAGCACCGCACTAGGGGTTGGGATTTCACTCCTGTTGTTGGGAATGTCTTGACACTCAATGAGTGGGGGTAGGGGAATAACCACTGATCTATCTAGTGACTCAATTTCAAATCCTTCAGCTATTTTACCCCAGGTTTCAACCACACCAGAGCATGTTCTGAGATTGTAGGCGAGAGGTTCATTTTTAATGTTGAAAAGTTCAAAGAACTCAGGCCTGGCTAAGGAACGATTGCTCTGATCATCTAATATTACATAAGCTTTGATAGCTCTGTCTTTGTAACCCTTTGGGTACACCCATGCAAGACATATCTTGGAACATGAACGACCCCACTGACCTGGACTGCACACATCCGTGCAGGTTGTTGTGACATTGACTGCGTCTGGACCGCTTTCTTCCTCCCCGCCATCCTCCAGTGCTGGTGAGGGAGCCTTGTAGATCTGTGGTGGAGGACCTGGGTGCATGACTGTGTCGTGACTCGTGCTATTACATTCAGAACAAGTTACTGCAGATTTACAGCCCTTTGCAAGATGACTGTCTGAAGAGCAGCATCTGAAGCATATTCCTTTCTCTTTGAGGAAGGCCTTCCTTTCGTCGAGTGGTTTATTTCTAAACTTTCTGCATTTTTTGAGTGGATGTGGCTTATTATGCAGTGGGCAGTTCCTGTTAAAGTCCTTGATAGGCGGAAAGATATTGGTTTTGTGTACAGTAATCGGTTTCCTAGAGTCAAAGTTCTTTGCATAAGGTTTTTCTGGTTTTGAGTGTATCGGGCTGTTTTGTTGGTGGAAACTCGGATCATTGCGTTTCTTTGCCTCTTTGCATATGAATTTGCAGAAATACTCAAAAGGTGGGAAACAGCCTTGATTTTCCTCTTTGTATTGAGAGCCATGTGACATCCACCTCTCCTGAAGTCCATACGGGAGTTTTTCTATGATTGGGCCAATTGCACGAGAAGTGTCCAGATATTGTAGGCCAGGGAGATATCCGTCTTCCTTGGCGCTTTGAATCTCTTGTAGCAGGTCCCCTAATTCACGCAGCTTGATGTTATCTTTTACAGTTATTCTTGGAAAACTGTCCAGTCGTTGGAAGAGTGACTTTTCGATTATTTCGGGTGCTGCATAACATTCGTTTAGTCTCTCCCATGCCTTGTAAAGCGCCAATGTGGGGTTGTTGACGTGTACTGAGCGTATGCGTTTCACCTGATCGCTTGACTCTTTTCCTAACCACTTTGTCATGAGATCTAGCTCTTGAATGGGACTTAGTTGGACCTCACCTGTTGCACTGGTGAATGAAGAGTACCATGCTCTATAATTCTCTGGTTTGTCGTCGAACTGGTAAAGGCCTGAAGTGATTAGATCTCGTCGTGCCATGTATTGGGCAAATGGCTCAACTGGATGTGAGATGCTGGATGGGATGTTAGGGCGAGGCGTGAATGGTGAGCAGATCGGGTTGAGAGAGGTGTTTGGTTTCTCCAACTTAAATTTGGTTTCATCTCTGGGTTGATTGGGCATATTTAGGGCAGCAACATTGTCTTTAGTAAGCTTTCGTTCACAGATGATGGGCTGTGGCTCTAAATTGCTATCGTCGGGTGGATGCCACGTTACAAATGTGTTAGGTGAGCTAACTTGTAGACGAGGGGTGTTTAGTAATTCTTGAGGATGTGGAGATTGAACGAGGTCCATCTGAGACTGTACGTATTCACTTGTATGTTCTAATTTAGCTTCTTCTGATGAAGATTTTTTGCTCTCAGACTCCTCTTGCATTGCCTCAGCTTCCTCTAGTACTTGTGCTTCAGCTACCGCAGCATCGGCTTCTTTTTGTAATGTTAACACTTCTAACTTTGCCTCTATTTTAGCCTTTTCCAGTTCGCTTTGCGCTTTCTCAACTTTCAATTGTGCTTCCTTAGTTGCATAGGATGCTCTGACCTTAGCAGCCTCCGCTTTAGCTCGAGCATGGGCGGCACTTACCGCTGATCCAGATGAGCGACTGGTCCTAAGGCTGCGTGCCGACTTGCTGGTGGATGCCATTTTGACCGTGATGAATCGTCAGTTGGCGCCTTTTCACTCTAGTGTTTTCAACAAGGATGTTGGTGACACCGAGTTAAACCGTGAAATGAAGACCCTGGAGATTAGTTGCAGCTTGTTTAATTGTCTTCATAACATGTGTGGTGAAAACTGAAATGACAGAAAATAACCTTGGACTCAACAAGATTACACAAATAAAGTACATCAACTCACTAAATTAACATTTCGGCAAAATAAGCAGTAATATTCAAAGTCATCAGTATAAGCTGTCAAATAATTGCAACTTACGGCGTTCCTGCCTGATAATTCAGTGTGGTAAGCATCCGATCAGATTGCTTCAGGTATGTTCTCTTGTTTAACGGCAATAAAAAACGTAAAACCGTTAGTCCGCTGCCAGACCGGAAGTGCACGGCCGGAACCGGAAGTAGAATTTACCGACAACATTTCCTAACAAAAACTTACATAAAGCATGAACTGTTAATCTAAACACCTCGTAATCATTCTTAATAAAATAGAAATATTTTTAGAATTATTTATTTAACATATGAACTTATTTATTCAAAGAAATGCCTTAAGGGCAACACACTTACTCTTTCTGCTAGCCAAACAAATTAAAAGATATACAGTGGCTTGCAAAAGTATTCATACCCCTTGAACTTTTCTATATTTTGTCACATTACAACCACAAACATAAATATATATTCACTGGAACTTAATGTAAAAGACCAACACAAAGTGGTTACAATTGTGAAGTGGAACCAAAATTATACATGATCCAAAACATTTTTTACAAATAAAAAACTGAAAAGTGTGGTGTGCAAAAGTATTCAGCCCCCTTTTCTCTGAGTGCAACCAGTTGCATTCAGAAGTTGCCTGATGACTGCTAATGACTAAAAAGAGTCCACCTGTGTGTAATCTAATCTCAGTACAAATACAGCTGCTCTGTGACGGCCTCAGAGGTTGGTTAAGAGAATATTGGGGAGTAAACAGCATCATGAGGTCCAAAGAACACAGCAGACAGGTCAGGAAGAAGGTTGTGGAGAAGTTTAAAGCAGGCTTAGGCTATAAAAAGATTTCCCAAGCTTTGAACATCTCATGGAGCACTGTTCAATCCATTATCCGGAAATGGAAAGAGTATGGCACAACTGTAAACCTACCAAGACAAGGCCGTCCGCCTAAACTTACAGGCCGAACAAGGAGAGCACTGATCAGAGATGCAGCCAAGAGGCCAATGGTGACTCTGGACCAAATGCAGAGATCCACAGCTCAGGTGGGGGAATCTGTCCACAGGACAACTATTAGTCGTGCACTGCACAAATGTGGTCTTTATGGAAGAGTGGTAAGAAGAAAGCCATTGTTAAAAGAAAACCATAAAAAGTCCTGTTTGCAGTTTGCCAGAAGCTGTTGGAGACACAGCAAACATGTGGAACAAGGTGCTTTGGTCAGATGAGACCAAAATTGAACTTTTTGGCCAAAATACAAAACACTATGTGTGGCAGAGAATTAACACTGCACATCACTCTGAACACACCATCCCCACTGTCAAATATGGTGGTGGCAGCATCATGCTCTGGGGCTGCTTCCCTTCAGCAGGGACAGGGAAGTTGGTCAGAGTTGATGGGAAGATGGATGGAGCCAAATACAGGACGATCTTGGAGGAAAACCTGTTGGAGTCTGCAAAAGACTTGAGACTGGGGCGGAGGTTCACCTTCCAGCAGGACAACGACCCTAAACATAAAGCCAGGGCTACAATGGAACGGTTTCAAACCAAACATATTGATGTGTTAGAACGGCCCAGTCAAAGTCCAGACCTAAACCCAATCGAGAATTCATGGCAAGATCTGAAAACTGCTGTTCACAAATGCTCTCCATCTAACCTGACTGAGTTTGAGCTGTTTTTCAAAGAAGAATGGGCAAAAATTTCAGTCACTAGATGTGCAAAGCTGGTGGAGACACACCCTAAAAGACTTACAGCTGTAACTGCAGCAAAAGGTGGTTCCACAAAGTATTGACTCAGGGGGGCTCAATACTTTTGCGCACCGCACTTTTCAGTTTTTTATTTGTAAAAAAATGTTTTGAATCATGTATAATTTTCTTTCCACTTCACAATTGTATACCACTTTGTGTTGGTCTTTCACATTAAATTCCAGTGAAATATATTTATGTTTGTGGTTGTAATGTGACAAAATATGGAAAAGTTCAAGGGGTATGAATAAATTTGCAAGCCACTGTATCTACTTATTCATCATGAGGAGTGACCTCATTAATAAACTGGCCTGCAGTGCTAAAAGAAGAGTTTTTGAAAATGTTTTATATTCTTCTTAAATTGACCTCATCAGTTGTATAAAGACGGCTCTTTTCTCTTCAGTGATATTTTAAGAAGTTCAAGCTGCATGCAAAGCATTGTGTGAGATTCACTTCCTTATTTCAGTGTGGGGGTTTACAGGCTTCATCTGGTCATGCATGTTAAGTATACATAGAGGAAGGACAGACACATCTACACTAGATTTTTCAACCACTGAAGACGCTGCCTTCAAACATCTTCAACATCTGAAGAAAGTGTGACTGCCATACATTATGTTACATGTTATGTGATCTACGTGCTGATGAGGTTCAAGAGATGAGAGCAGCAATGAGTTCAACTGCAGCAGCGAGTGGAGTCATTCTCTTCCTTCTCTCTCTACCAGGTATTGTTTGTGTCTAATTGTTGATTTATATTTAAAGTTACAGCACTGAACACATTTATAGGAGTACTTTTAGTGAATAAATGCAGATGTACAGTGTGGTGTAAACCCTGCAGATCATCGCTCATCATGACTGAGCTGTTTTTAAGTGGTTTTCACTCCCTCACCATCTGTAGGATGAAGCTGAAAAGAAAAGATGAAAGAAAAGTGGCTTCATTAACTCAGATTATTCACAGACATTAACTGGAGGATGATTTCTGGATGATCACAAATGTAAAAAAAGGTCCTATCATCTGCTCATCACTTTTGTATGAACTGCTTTCTTGTTTCCAGCTCAGCATCGTCGTTGTTTTTGGTGCATTTTTCTAGTTTTTAAATGGTTAAATCAGAAACTCATTGCCAGTTTGATTTTATACTAATTTCCACCTGCAGCAGCACTCTTTGAGGGACATGGAAACAAACTGTGAACACATCCTGCAGACTGATCACCTTCCAAGTTGAGAATTTTTTGCTGTACAATGTAGACAGACAGGAGCAAAGGGTCACAGGTCAGACTCAGTCCCAGGCCGGCTGCAGTCATGTGATGTACAGTTTCCTGTTCACCCACTGAGCCAAAGTGGCACCCCAGCAAGATGGGAACTAAAGTCACTGCCTCAAATATAAATGTCTGTTTCTCACTATATGATGACACTTGGTGATAGTCATCAGTTTGCATTCACACTCTGCAGCAGCCTGACCCCAGACAAGAAAACAACCAAGCAGAGCAAACAGCTGTTTTCATGTTCTGCACCCTTAAAATATATATTGTGTTTTTTAATCCTACTCAGTACAGCTACATCAGGGTGCAGAAGTCTGTTCATTCACACTGTACCTTCAGACCTTTTATGCTGTCTTGTCTCAGCACACAGAAATGCTAACTGCACTGACATGAATAACTGGGTATTGTAACTGTTTCTGTTCATTTTCTTAAGATGAACAATTCAAACATTAGACTGACATCAACAATGGAGGCAACAGTAGAAATGAACTGAATGGATCAACAGACCAGAAAATATACCCTGCTAAAATCCTTAAGACAGTATCCATGATGAGGAACGTCAGGAACAATAAATGTGTGCTGCATATTCTGAGGAAGGGTGCTTGGTGTAAATGAACTTATTCCTAAACAATACATGTTTTTTTATATAATTAATCTGACTGGTTTCTGATGTGCTCTGTGTTACAGTGGTACAGGGTAGGAATGGTTGGTCAGTGGATTACACTTCTACTCAGATCTGTGCTTTAAAAGGATCAACAGTGACCATAGGCTGCTCCTTCACATTCCCATACAGTAAAACTGGTCGTTATACAACTGTAAACAAAAAAGTGTGGTTCATTAAAGGGAATGATTATGACCCTGATGATCTGAAAAGACACTCAGCGTATGCAGGTCGACTGACGTACAGTAATAATCAGAATAGCTGCAATCTGACGATCAGAGACCTGAGAGAGAGCGACTCAGCTGTGTACAAGTTCAGGTTTGAAACAAACAACGGACGTGGAAGTTATACTGGTTCACCTGGAGTCACTCTGACTGTCACAGGTAACACTTTTATTTGGACATCAGCCAAATGTTGTTATGAACATGGCTGTGTGTGTGTTTGCATGGATGTCTGAGTTTCTGCTGTGATTTTATTCTTTCTTCACATAATTAGCTCTTCAGGTACATGTGGGCACTTCATCATATCCTAATTGGGCAGTACTGACATGTCAAAGCAGCTGTCAGCTACGTAATCGTCCCTCCTTCATCTGGTACAAAAATGGACAGAAAATTTATGGCCAAACCAACATGTATTTATACCCAGAAATACCAAATCCTTCAGATAGCTTCTCCTGTGCTGCAAGTGGTCATGAAGCTCTCCCGTCTCCTTCAGTGTGTGAGTTTATTTCAGTAACATAACACCATCTTTCTTCTGTGTTATTGTATGATCTTTACTTTACAATATAAAGTGCCTTGAAGTGACTGTTTGTTGTGATATATAAATAACACTGAATTTAATTGATGGAGTCACTGCAGACATGAATAAAAACAGTCAAACCTCACTGTGACTACTTTCTAAATCTGTCTTAAAGATAATTTTATGTTTCAGGTGTCCGAGGTGATTCATGCAACAGAGTGAATTACAGTAACAGAAACATCTGTGCTTTCAAAGGGTCATCAGTGGATATTTCCTGTACTTACAGCAGTTATTACCAACAAATACAACCAAAATCATGGTTCTATTTTAAACACGATCATATGCAGGCCTCCAAGGACCTGAGAGAAGTCTCCCAGTATGAAGGTCGTGTTGAGGTCGCTGACACAGAGAGAGGACGCTCCACTCTGAGAATCAGAGACCTCAGAGAGAGCGATTCAGCCGAGTATCACTTCAAATTCAAAACACGAACCTTTGAATGGACGAGCAGTTTACCTGGAACAACTCTGACTGTCACAGGTACTGATGAACACACTGATTAATATTTAATCAACTTCATATTCTATTTGTATACTACACTCTACTTTTATTAGTTTTTAAATGTATTTTCTTTTTTTGAGTGATTTCATGTTTAGACATGGAGAGAATTATTATTTTGTCACTAACTCGTCTTTTGACTTCTGAGAATTGTGTTTCCTCTTCTGTCTCCCTCACTGTGAGAGTCTGACTGACAGCTTATTTACTGCTTCTTGTCCCCTGATCAAGATGTTCAGGTCCAAGTCACTGGACGGCGTTTGGATTGTGTCACCAGGTGTAATCCTTACGTTTCATCCTATGTCTGGTACATAAATGGAGAACAAGTGGATGGAGCCAGCTCTGCTTCTTATGAAATATCAAATGAAGACTCATCTGTCTATGAAAACAGCTACTCATGTGCTTTAAAAGGATTTGAGGATTTTCACTCTCCATTAATTTGTGAGTTCACTTTAAATTTGAGATCTAAATAAAAACTTTATTTCTGGATGATTATTGTCATGTTCTTCCTGTTAATAAATCTGTTTTTTTTTTTTAGGTCACAATAATCAGTGGTGCAACAGAGTGAATTACAGTAACAGAAGCATCTGTGCTTTCAAAGGCTCATCAGTGGATATTTCCTGTACTTACAACAGTTATCAACTAATACAATTAAAATCATGGTTCTGTTTTAAACGTGGTTATATGTGGGCCTCCAAGGACCTGAGAGAACTCTCCCAGCATGAAGGTCGTGTTGAGGTCACTGACACAGAGAGAGGACGCTCCACTCTGAGAATCAGAGACCTCAGAGAGAGCGATTCAGCCGAGTATCACTTCAAATTCAAAACACAAAGCTTTGAATGGACGAGCAGTTTACCTGGAACAACTCTGACTGTCACAGGTACTGATGAACAAACTGATTAATATTTAATCAACTTCATATTCTGTTTGTATGCTACACTCTACTTTTATTAGTTTTTAAATGTATTTTCTTTTTTTGAGTGATTTCATGTTTAGACATGGAGAGAATTATTATTTTGTCACTAACTCGTCTTTTTACTTCTGAGAATTGTATTTCCTCTTCTGTCTCCCTCACTGTGAGAGTCTGACTGACAGCTTATTTACTGCTTCTTGTCCCCTGATCAAGATGTTCAGGTCCAAGTCACTGGACGGCGTTTGGATTGTGTCACCAGGTGTAATCCTTACGTTTCATCCTATGTCTGGTACATAAATGGAGAACAAGTGGATGGAGCCAGCTCTGCTTCTTATGAAATATCAAATGAAGACTCATCTGTCTATGAAAACAGCTACTCATGTGCTTTAAAAGGATTTGAGGATTTTCACTCTCCATTAATTTGTGAGTTCACTCTGGGATTTTATCTAAATAAAAACTTTCCTTATGTTAGTTTGTGCCTAACCAAACCAACCTAAACCTAAACCAAAGCCAAATCATATCATCATCTATTATGACCATCGAGGTGGTAATTTTGAACCAGAGATAAGCAGCAGTGTTCTGAGTGCCTGTAGAGGTCTGGTTGCAGATGCAAAGGCTGTCATGTGAAGAGGTAATTTATGCAGCAGGAGATGTTTTTATGATAAAATCTAAACTAATGTTAATTTTTTCTGTTCTAGATGCTCCAAAAGTTGTTTCAGCTGTGGCAAATTACTCTGCTGAGATAGTGGAGGGCAGCTCAGTGACTCTGACCTGTAGCAGTGATGCTAACCCAGCAGCTAATTACACCTGGTACAAAGAACAAACAGTGGTCAGCAGACAACAGCAGGTCTTCATCAGGTCCATGAACTCCTCTGACTCTGGAGAGTATCACTGTACAGCTGAGAATGAGCTGGGTAGGAGGACATCTGAATCCATCTCTGTGGATATGAAATGTGAGTGAAGACAGTTATGTTGGCAGAACTAATAGTTCTCTAATTTTGAGTCCTTAATCTGCTGGATGTATATGTAATAGCGAATCTAATTATTCACTGTAGTAACTCAGCCTTCAGTGTTATTTCCATGGCACACAATCCAAATCCAAGTTTTATTTATAAAGCACATTTAAGAATAACAGAGTTAACCAAAGTGCTGTACATAGGGAAAATAAAAATAAATACTCCTGGAACATATAACACAATATAATCACATAACACAACAAAGCGAACATGTTATTGAGTTCAGTAGAATATTAGTTAAAAGCTCCTGTGGTCATAAAGGAATGTCCAACTATAGTTTTTACCATAATAATGCCAATCACAGACAGTGACAGTATTCTCAGTGGTTTATATTTATTATGATTTTAGCATTTCTTATTCCTGGTTCTTACTTGAATTGATGAGGTGAATAAAGTCATTGAGGCTCATATGAACCCCATTAAGATCTACTGAGACCTGTAATTATGAGTTCTTGAACTTGTTCTTCCAGAGAATTTGATTCTACTGTCAGGAGGCTGAGGGGCAGCCGCCAGTATTTTTATATTACTGCTTCACATTTATTAGGTTGAGCACCAAATTTGAATACACATTTGCTGCATTTTTTTTGTTATAATTGTTTCTACACCTCCTCCAGATGCTCCAAAGCTTCCCTCTGTGTCAGTGAGTCCCTCTGCTGAGATAGTGGAGGGCAGCTCAGTGACTCTGACCTGCAGCAGTGATGCTAACCCAGCAGCTAATTACACCTGGTACAAGGAGAACAAATCACTGTTTCATGGTTCAGTGGGAGAGTACAGTTTCTCCGTCCACTCTAAACACAGTGGGAACTACTTCTGCAAAGCTGAGAATCAACATGGACAGACAAACTCTTCATCTTTGTTCATAGATGTCCAGTGTAAGTAAACGAGTGCTAGTTGCTAATAATTGCTGTATTAGTTGCTGCTAATATACTTTGTCCAAAGTGCATTACCAGCAACTTCAACTGTTCCTTGTGTCTATTGCAAATCTTTGCATGCAAACTGTAGACAGTATAAAACATGGATGCAGCTTCTCTGTCTGAAAAGTGAAGGTGATGCAGATAAGAAAATATCCTGCATTCTGCCTGAAGGTTAAAAGTTGGTGAGGTTGCAAAAATACAAGTGGAGGATCATCTGTGGTTTTGGCACAGTATTTGTGATTGAGTCTTTGCCAGTGAGCAGATGGTTCTATAGTCAGACCCTCCTGTCAGGTCAAGTCCAGTTTTTCTAAACCAAGATGATGATCATGAAAATGTTCATCTCAGGGTTTCAAAATATGACTTTAGAGTAGCTATCTCCATCTTTTATACTATCTATGCTAACATACTAAACTATGATTATGAATGTGGTAAGATCCCAGGTTTGCATCTGCAGGTCAGCTGTGGTCTTTCTGTGTGGAGTTTACATGTTCTCACTGTGTGAGTTCAGGTACTCTCGCTTCTTCACAAGGCAATCAATCTTTGGATGATCAATAATTCGGAATTGGCAGTAGGTGTCAATATGAGTGTGGATGTTGTCTCCTGTGATAGACTGTTTTTGTTTTTTGACACTGAGTCACTAACAGACATTTTCTGTAAATGGATAACCTCAGTGAACAAGATTAATCAGATTAAGACTAACATTACATGCAACACAACAGCTGTGTTTATGTAAACTGTATTTTCAATCTCTGTATTTTCTGGTTTCCAACACTTTTAGTATTTAACCTAGATAAAACAACTGCTTCAGATATTTAAGACTGATCTCCAATATGCTGCAGATGCTCCAAAGCTTCCCTCTGTGTCAGTGAGTGCCTCTGCTGAGATAGTGGAGGGCAGCTCAGTGACTCTGACCTGCAGCAGTGATGCTAACCCAGCAGCTAATTACACCTGGTACAAGGAGGATGAAGACTCACCTAAAGCATCAGGACAGAACTTCACCATCACTGATGTCAGACATGAACACAGTGGGAGTTATTACTGTGAAGCCAAGAACAGAAGAGGACGTCATAACTCCACCTCATGCCAGATTAATATAGCAAGTAAGTCATTAAATTAAACATGTGCGCATTTTTCTGCGCATTATTTCATTAATGCAATAAGATAAGCTTTGCTGCACAGGCCTAGATCAGTTACAGATCAGTTCATTTAGTTTGTTTTAGCTAGTGTCTCAATTAGTTTAAAAAAAAGTTCAGTTAATAAAACTTTATCAGCAGCTGCACCCCCAACTGAGGCTACATGTTACCATATTCTGTACCAGGATGTGAATGCTAGCATGGAAGAAACCGAGGCTACTGCTAAGCCAAAGTCTGCAAACTGCTACATGGCACAAAGCGCTGCAGGTTTAAAATGTGAAAAATAAGAAATGTGATTTCACAAGTGCTAAAATACACACATATCTGTTTAGCCAGTGTTTAACTATGTCTATTTAAAGTGTGCTCATTAATTAGACACAAAATCACTCTTCAGGAGTTGTACTGCAAACTAGAAGGTTTGGTCTGATATGTTTTATGTCCATTCCTAAATGGAGCCCAATTCTTGTAATCCAGTAACTAATTGTGAGCGTTTGGTCACTGTTTCGTAGGTTCAGTGAAATCAGCTGCAGTTGGATCAATCACTGTTCTCTTTTTGACTCTCCTAATCCTCTCTGCAATCATAGTCATTAGGTGAGCAGTTTGGTTTAACTGTTGTAATCAGTGATTAATATTAAATACAATCATTTCTTCAGTGATGTCGTCCAAAGATTCACTGAAATCTTCTTTCTTTGTTCCATGTAGAAAAAGAAGGTCCTTAACACAGTTTTTCTCCAGAGAGAGGCCAAACAGCAAAGTACAGGTAAGGATTAACAGGCCATTTGATAGCCTCAGTATACATTAATGAATTTGAGCAACAGAAAAATAAAACTATCATGAAAGAATTGTGGTTATATCTCTGGCTGTGGCTGCACACAGTCATACAAACTTATCCACTAGGATTGAAACAAACGGAGACAAATAGCAGAGGAACAAAATCCAGGTGCTGTAGCCTAAGATTCAGTTGGTTTTATCATTGTACATCTTACAGGCAGCAAACTAGTAGGACTGTTAAAATGGTACAGTGTGTAGGTGACTGTAGTCTACATTCTTCATTCCCAGCTTTTCCTACTTTATTCACTCAAAGTAAACCTTGTTTTCTACTATGGCTTTCCTTCCCGTCCTCTTCTTGTGTATCCTTCAGTTATCCTTCAGGAGGTCATTCTCACTCACTTTAACACAGTTGTTAGATGATGCTGTCATTCCTTTGTTGGGTATTCTTACCTCTCCAAAGAGTGTGGGATGTCCAACCATTTATTGCTGTTGGATTAATTTGAGGTTAAATATTCTTATTGGTGAAATATTTTCCCCAGCAAAGTGTGTGTCCTGAATATGAGGACCCTTCAGCTGCAGCACAGAGTGCAGCAGCAGAGCAGCAGGAGGACCTTTGCTATGCCAGTGTAAGTTTCTCAAAGAACCAAGACGATCCCGTCTACTCCAACATTAAGCCCACTAAACCCAGCAGGCAAAAAGAAGAGGACGAGGAAGAGGCCGAATACACTCTTGTAAAGTTTAGCAATGGAGCCCAAGGGTGAGTCCCTTTTTAATTTGTCCATCCATCCATCCATCCATCCATTTTCTTCAGCTTATTCTTGTTTTTCTTAATTAATTGTCATACTATTGTGATACTGTTATTACAAGATCTTCATAATTCTGTGTTTTTATCCATCACAGATTAAGAGGTCAACAAGCTGTGGAAGATTCCTCTGCACTGTACAGCACAGTCAACAAAAACTACAGAGTATCAACATGAATCTGTGGCCTTGCCCAGTGTACATGGTGGATGTATTCATAGAGTACAAAAAAATGCAGCTCATAAAATATTGATGAATCACTGATTTGTAGGTGAAACATTCGTGCACTTGGTTTTAGTGTCATTCACTTTACCTGTCAGTGCTGTGGCTCATCAGTATATGCATATTTTCAGTCTTACTTCATTCATCTTCTAATTAGTTAATTCCAAAGCATTACAGCACCTTCAGCACTGATAACTTATTGTTCTGCTCATCTCACAACTCTCAGAGCTTTTGTTTGTCTTTTAAGACTGTGATTTGTTCACCAATGCTTTCACCCTCTGCCACTAATCTGACTGGACTGCACTGACTTGTATGTTCTTAATATAACAATATTTTATTTAATAAAAGGATTCTTAAATAACAAAAAAAATTCAAGTGCTCATTTTACATCATGGGTTTCATTGTTTGTAAGTCAGCAGGTGTATTTTTATATTTCATATTCTAATATTTATTGTTATTTATTAAATAGATCTAAACCTTATGACTTCATTAGGGTTGTTATGAAACAAGAACTGAAAGAAGTGTCTCCTCATCCTCACACCTCTGCCTGGACTATAGGTGAGTGTTCCACAGCTGAGCAGAGTAGCTGTGAAGAGGGAGGCTCAAATATCTCAGCAGATGGCAAAGTAATAATCTGTGCATCCTTTATGTCACATAGCAGTGTCTCTCCAGCTGTTCGGCTGCTTTATGTACTTCATCATACATCTTACAAATTTAAGCAATCTCTGTCCAACTACTGACCAGATCCTCTTCAGTCCTGCTGGGGATCCGAATAAGAGCACGCTTGAGTTTGAAGTTGTTTGGATGAGTGGATCTGTCACTGTGTCATTGTTCTGTGCCTTCTGTCTTCCTCATCTCTCTCATTGTCTTCAGTGTTAGACTGTCTGTCTTAGTTATTTGTCTTTTATTACTGCGGTTTTACTTTCTTATGTGTCTTATTCTAGTTTTATTTCTTGCTATTTCCTCCTCTTTAGTGATTGTCTACCCTGCCCTGACTGTGTTAACCCTCACAAACAGGTGCCACGTTCTGAATTCAACCTAAACCTAATTCTAACCTAAAACTCAGTTTTTAGCTTGGAGCAGGTTTTTGGAGGGGTGTGAGAAAATGAAGGCGAGCCAGAAACTTAGAGGTTTTTTTACGGTGTAAGACAGGTTTTCACAAAGAGAGCTGATCATTTTTTGATCTTTGCACTGCTGTGGAAAAAATTATGTCATGTGTTGTCTGAGTGACTGGGTCTCGAAACCTGAAACCCTCAGTTTGCCTGTTCTGTGTTTAGGGGAAGTCTGTAAACCGTAACAATAAAAATAACCTCGGTTACACACACCGCCAAACATTCACTGCATTAATCCTTGTATCAGCCTTCATACTTTAACTGTTCAATAATTTTAGAGCTTTTCTCTGCTTCCTCGCCTTGATGCATCAAAACAGCAACAAAAAAACACTGAATATTTGTAGCTTCATGAGAGGGAATTAATTTCTACAATTTTGTATGAACCATGGCTGGTTTCTGAATATGCTGAGGAGCAAAAACCAAGAAATTAGAAGTTATATAATCAGTGAAAGTGAAAATAAGCACTCAGAATCCATTGCAGTGGTAAAGTGCAGGTGCCTGACTGCCACAGAGTCAAATGCATTTGTTTTATTGTCTACTCTGCTTTGGGACATGCAGTTTTTTTTTTTACATGCAGCAGTGCTGACAGTGCAACTTTACACAAGAGACTGTGAGAGTTTTGTCACCCTCCAGGACATCTTTAAATAACCAATCAAAAATCACAAACACATCACACCTTAACACCTGTACTGAACCAATCCCATGTATTACATTATATCACATTAAACTCAAATCAGCTGATAAAGAGCAGCGTGACATATCTGCAAAACATCTGCTGATCAAGGAAAGCAAAAAAAAAAAAAATGAAATTGGGCACATTAAATAATATTTCTATTGAATTCTTTTGGCCTCTAAGTAATGCTGTTACCCCCCCATCCATGATAGCATTACAGGGGTGGGGGGCTACGATGCATTGGGGAGTTCATGCAGAGTTTCCATTTCATGTTTTCATGGAATTTGTAGATATTCAAATATTAAGGTCTGATCATACTGCAAAGAGGAAGGAAGCCAGGACAGATTTTAACAGATGTCTTGTGAACACATGGAAATCAAAAAAGTCACAAGTTTTCTTTAAGACCTCGTGAGCTGTGCTATTTATTGCTTTAGATCACTGATTCTGATACACGCCGCTGACCGCCTGACGTTTGCTAACAGAGAGACGAGCAGAACAGCTCACAGCCCGACAGACGCTGTGAGTGGATTTTTTTCATTTTTCTGTGTGTCAGATACTGAACATCATTTAACTACATCTGAGGTTTAGAGTATTTAGGACTTTAATTTAGCTGTAATAATTACCCTCACTTACTGGATCATCAGTATTGTATCACATTATGATGCATCTCGCTAGTATCAGCTTGGACCCTGTTTTGCCTGCAGAACTGCCCTAATTCTTTGTGACACAGATTCAGCAAACTGCTGGAGACATTCCTCAGTGATTTTGGTCCTTATTGACATGATAGCCTCACAGAGTGGCTGCAGATTTGCTGATGTGCGGTTCCACCACATCCCAGAGGCGCTCTGCTGGATTGACATGTGGTGGCTGTAGATGACAGATGAGTGCAGTCATCTCATTTTCATGTTCAAGAAACCAGTTAGAGGTGATCTGAACTTTGTGACGTGGCACATTATTCTGCCTGAAGCAGCCATCAGAAAATAATCATAAAGGGATGGACATGTCCAGCATCAATAATCAGGTAGACTGAGACTCACTGGATCAGATAATGTGTTTCCAATCCAGTGATCTTTTAAAAAATATTTTGTTTATATATATATATGTGAATTAGTTCAGTTCATGCTACATGGTTCTGCCCTTACTCTGCTTTGTCTGTAAAAATAAAATGTTGTCACACTATCAGGACTTGACAGACAGTGAAGAGTTTCACTTCTAAATTTTATCTGTAATTTCACAGCTCAGTGAACACAGACAGGAAACCGAGCAAGCAAACACAGACCACACCTTACTAATCATGAACATGGGTGGGTGTCGAGTACTGGCACCGTTAGCTCAGTAACTATCAAAGTGCATTTTGTGTCAAGTGTTGCTGGATTTATGGCAACATTAAGGATATCATTCTTAGTTTGAGTTTAAAGTTTGATTCATGTATTAAAATATGTATTGTCGAGAAGTGAAGATTAATAACAACAACAACAAATTCTGGCACGTCCAGTGTTGCCATAAACTGAGTGTGATGTGTTTCGGTGCCACACAGATGGACAGAATGGGGACTGATTTATACTTCTACCTTCAGGGATCAGCAGTGGAAATACACTGCAGTACTACACATCCCCACCAATAGTAAATGGCATCAGTACCACACTTGATAAACCCTTCTGGTATAGTTATATGTAGATGAGGGCTGAAGTTGTTTTTATGGGCCTTTGATGCCCTCTAGTGGCTCATACCAAACAGAGCTGATGCAGAGTACTTCCTGACTTGTAATGTGTGTTACTGTATCTTTATTTGTAGCTCACACTCAGTAAATAGATTTAAATGGAACTCTGACCTTTGCCATCAGATGCAATTACTTGAACTACAAAACAGAAACATTTGTCTCAACTTGCAGTGGGAAGCATTAGAGCTGTGTTAGGTGTTCTCGTTATGTTACTTCCTGTTTTATTTTGTTAGTTATGTCTCGTTTATCTGGTATTTAGTTTTACTTCGCCCAGTCTCATTTCCTCGGTTTGCACCTGTGTTGTCCCTGCAGCTGTGTTCATTGTCCTGAGTAGCTCTGTGTGTATTTATACCCTCAGTTTCTTCTGCTTGTTGCTGCGTCATGCTGCTGCTCACTGATGTTTCCTGTGCTCCTGTTGTTCTCTACTGTACATTCTGTTTTATTTTCTGTATATTTTTAGAAGTTCTATTTTATGTTTTAGGAAGTGTGACTTTCTATTACATGACCCTGAAAAGGAGTGGCCCTCCTGTCTCATTGTACATTCTGTATAATGACATTAAAGGCATTCTATTCTATTCTATCATTGCCAAAATGTTTACTTATAAAGAGCAGTGTGCTCCTAATACACTATAAGTGCTATAAGTGTCCCCTGTAGGAGACATTTGATGTTCTAAATATTAGGTGCTGACATGTATTCTAACCTACACACTGTAAACACTCTGGACATACTTACAGAGAAGATGTTTTTTTTTTATCTGTCAGACATCTTGTGTTAAAGCTTTGCTCTCAGCCCTCTGCTGTCTGAGTTTCTCTCACCTCACAAAGTAAACCCACATTAAACCTACAGGTTGAACTGTTCCTGTCAGTCATCACAGGGTCGTGTTAATAAATCGGGCCGAGCTCGTTAAAGAGTGAATAAAAAAATATCATGTTTGTATTTCAAGAGGTTCAGTTTGCATGCAGAGCGTTTCTTCCTTTCAGCGTGGGTGTTTACAGGTATTTATTTGTTCACGCACATTGAGTACAGAGGAAGGAAGACAGTCTAATATCTCTTTAAAGTTTTCCAACCACAGAAAACACACTCTTCAAAGACCACATCCTCAGTAGTTGATGAAGAAACTGCGACAGGCTGGCGTTCAGCATCTGTGGGGCTAATGTGATTTAGGAGACGAGAGGAGCAGCTATGAGTTTAACTGCAGCAGCGAGTGGATTTGTTCTCTTCCTTCTCTCGCTACCAGGTATCGTGTACCTCTACATTTATTTTCTAGATACAGTTACACAACTGACACCAGAGCTGTTTCTAGTTTTCGCGCATCCAACATCTGCAGGTATTGTGTATGTAGTTGCATTTGTTTTCTATTCACAGTTACATTTTTAGTAAGTTTTAGTAAATAAACATAGATGCTGTATAATGTGCTGCAAACACTGCAGATATTATTTGTTTCTATGAATATACGCCTTTAGAAAAAAACCATGAGAGACCTGTTTCCGGGTTTCACTCCCTCGGCACCTGCAGCTCAGCACACTGTTTAAGATTATAAAGCTGCAGTATGTCTGTGTTATGTGGGATAAATAAGGAAATAGCTGATTTATTCATTGTTGTAATGTACTTTCAAAAATCAGTATTTAACTATAGTACTTAAATAAAATGTAATAATTTTAGAAAATTATTTTCTTGCTTTTTTATGCATCACTGAATTTATGAGAGATATTCTAAGGATGAATAATACTATTATATTAATATTAGTCAACCTTGATCAATTTGGCAATTAGTAGAACATTAATTAACACCTATTTAGGATTTCTGTTACCAATCGCTTCAGTGAGTAAAATTTTGCTACTGGTGTTACTCGTATAAATGAACCCACAGAGATCTGCAGCTTTACTGATTTGAGCCTCTCGCCACACTCAGAACATGGCAGCCAGAGAAAAGTCGCTCCATTAACTCACATCTACGGTTTACATGCAGTGTCATTAATAATTATGATGTCTGGATGGCTGAAACAGGTTTCTGTATTAATTTAAACGTGCAGGAAAAACTTTTTGAGAGACAGCGAAGAACAATCCTGAAATATGTGACTCAAGTGACTCAAATAACCCTGGTATAGTTTATTAAAAAAAAAAAAAAATCATAGTCAGTAAAGTTACGTCTTTGTGCACAGCTCATCCCTAACTGCACAGTGTGTGTGAAACTGCACTTTATCTCTTCAGCTTCCTAATATGCACATTTCCAACACGTGGCTGACAACAACACTTGTTAAGTATTTTGCATTTTTGTAAAATTTGAAATATAATGGTCCTTGGTGTAAATCTGGTCTGAACTTCTCCATTCATATACCTCAACAACAGATAAGACTGTTGTTGATCTGATGTGTTCTGTGTTACAGTCATGAAGAGAGTGAACAAGGAGAGGAGCAAGAAGAGCTCTCTCCCATCTTTACCACTGCATTTTATCCCCCAAACTCACCTCTCCCCCTTCATTCATCATAGGCTAGTAGGCACAGAGTGGTGCTTCCAATCCCCCCCCCAGCTGTCCATAATTTCTCACTAGAAACACCTTTAGGGCAGTCTCATCTTAGTACACAAATTTAGCCCCTTACATTATTAAATTGGCTCAGGTGGGACATCAAACCCAAATCTCGGGACACACAGTTCCAGCAACTTGACCTTAAAATTGGCGATACAGTGTCAAAAGTGCACAGTGTATAAAAGTGAGACTCTGAATATGAATGAGTGTGGTTTCACTAAGGGGAAAAAAATGAGGCCCTGAGCCGAGCAGGCCTCAGTCCTTTCCACTCACCTAAAGCATGCAGTGTTCCAGTGTGTGAGTGACAATATAGGTGACAACCAATATAAAATGTGACCATTAATCCAGTGTGTGTGATTAATATGGGTAGTAATAAATGATATAGAATAATGACCGTAAAATACCAATATCAGAGTGATAAAAATATCCAACAAAAGCATGGTTCACTGAAGGGAATGATGATCTGAAAACAGAGGTCGAGTGACGTATGAGTCTTAGTGGGAGTCTTATTGTCTCAGCACACAGAAATGCTAACTGCACTGAGCAGGAATAACTGGGTATTGTAACTGTTTCTGTTCATTTTCTTAAGATGAACAATTCAAACATTAGACTGACATCAACAATGGAGGCAACAGTAGAAATGAACTGAATGGATAAACAGACCAGAAAATATACCCTGCTAAAATCCTTAAGACAGTATCCATGATGAGGAACGTCAGAAACAATAAATGTGTGCTGTATATTCTGAGGAAGGATGCTTGGTGTAAATGAACTTATTCCTAAACAATACATGTTTTTTTTTAATAATTAATCTGACTGGTTTCTGATGTGCTCTGTGTTACAGTGGTACAGGGTCAGAATGGTTGGTCAGTGGATTACACTTCTACTCAGATCTGTGCCTTAAAAGGATCATCAGTGGATATTTCCTGTACTTACAACAGTTATTACAAACAAATAGGATCAACATCCTGGTTCCGTTCTGGTCGTGGATCTGAGGATCTTAGGAAAGTCTCCCAGCATGAAGGTCGTGTTGAGGTCACTGACACAGAGAGAGGACGCTCCACTCTGAGAATCAGAGACCTCAGAGAGAGCGATTCAGCCGAGTATCACTTCAAATTCAAATCACAAAGCTTTGAATGGACGAGCAGTTTACCTGGAACAACTCTGACTGTCACAGGTACTGATGAACACACTGATTAATATTTAATCAACTTCATATTCTGTTTGTATGCTACACTCTACTTTTATTAGTTTTTAAATGTATTTTCTTTTTTTGAGTGATTTCATGTTTAGACATGGAGAGAATTATTATTTTGTCACTAACTCGTGTTTTGACTTCTGAGAATTGTATTTCCTCTTCTGTCTCCCTCACTGTGAGAGTCTGACTGACAGCTTATTTACTGCTTCTTGTCCCCTGATCAAGATGTTCAGGTCCAAGTCACTGGACGGCGTTTGGATTGTGTCACCAGGTGTAATCCTTACGTTTCATCCTATGTCTGGTACATAAATGGAGAACAAGTGGATGGAGCCAGCTCTGCTTCTTATGAAATATCATATGAAGAGTCATCTGACGATGAAAACAGCTACTCATGTGCTTTAAAAGGATTTGAGGATTTTCACTCTCCATTAATTTGTGAGTTCACTCTGGGATTTTATCTAAATAAAAACTTTAACTATGGATGATTATTGGCATGTTCTTCCTGTCAATAAATCTGTTTTTTTTTTTTTTTAAATTAGGTCACAAGAAAATTCAGTGGTGCAACAAAGTGACTTACGACAAGAGAAGCATCTGTGCTTTCAAAGGCTCATCAGTGGACATTTCCTGTACTTACAACAGTTATGACCAACAAATAAAATCAAAATCCTGGTTCCGTTCTGGTCGTGGATCTGAGGATCTTAGGAAAGACTCCCAGTATGAAGGTCGTGTTGAGGTCACTGAAACAATGGTAGGAGGCTCCACTCTGAGAATCAGAGACCTCAGAGAGAGCGATTCAGCCGAGTATCACTTCAAATTCAAAACAGGAAGCTTTGAATGGAAGAATAGTTTACCTGGAACAACTCTGACTGTTGCAGGTACTGATGAACACACTGATTAATATTTCATTCAGGTCGTCTGTTTTAAGGGTGGGTGTATTTATGGTTTGAGTATTTAATCATATCTGATTTCTGTTGTGTTGTCATTTTCAGCTCTGCAGGTGAAGGTGAGCAGAATAATATCAGTCCATCAGTCTCATACTGAGGCAGAGCTCACATGCTTCAGCAGCTGTCGTCCAGATGGTCATCTTTCCTTTGTGTGGTTCAAGAACAATAAAGTTATACTTGAAAAAAATCCTTATCAAGATCGGCTCAATCCTGGAGACATCATCTCCTGTGCTTTCAAAGGATACGAAAATGATCGCTCAGCTCCAGTGTGTAAGTTTTATATAAGATTTGTGTTTTCAGCTCCTCAGTCTTTTTGTTCACCAATATGCTGTTTCAGATATACAGAGTAATTCACAATATTATACAAATAGTTTAAATTCTGTGAGTGTGTTACTATACAAACTGTTTAATGGTTCAGGAATCAGAAGCGTGTACTGACTTAGATTAAGTGCAAAAAGAACGTAGTTATCGTGCTGAAGAGCAGTTTGACTCTGATCTTTCTAAAGTATTGAAATTTTGTTTTATATGTTGTAACTATTAACATAAAAATACACAATGTCCTATGATTAAGTCTAATCTCTTAATAAATAATCATCTAATGTTGAAATTCTCTGTTCCAGATGCTCCAAAGCCTCCCTCTGTGTCAGTGAGTCCCTCTGCTGAGATAGTGGAGGGCAGCTCAGTGACTCTGACCTGCAGCAGTGATGCTAACCCAGCAGCTAATTACACCTGGTACAAGGAGGAAAAACTGATCAGGAGAGGACAGCAGTTCATCTTTGAGTCCATCCAGTCCTCTGACTCTGGAGAGTATTACTGCACCGCTGAGAATGAGCTGGGCAAAAGATCATCTAAGTACATCTCTATCAATGTGAAATGTGAGTGAAGACAGTGTTTTCTTATAATAGCACACAGATGCAGGGGTTTAAACCCTGACACAGTCACAGGCAGTGCTGTTGCTCAAAAAAATACAGTAATGTCATTACACAATACTCACAACTTTTCATTAAAGTAATGCAGTATGTTATTTAATTACTTGCTGGAGAAATTAATTTGCTACATTACTTGTTACATTACTTTCCACTACTCTGTTGACTTGAAATGCACTGCCACACTGATCATAGTTAACAATACAAACCTGAGGCTACAGTTCCACACACCAACACAAAGTCCTCTCCTAATGAGGACCCACAGATGATCTTTCTATTAGTTTTTGCATAAAGTGATTCCACTCTAGAAACTTGTAGCGGTAGAAGCAGAAGCTGCGAGCCTTACTGATCATTACTGCCTTTGTCACCTGTTGAAGGTCAGACTCTGGCTGCTGGGCTGGCATTGGCGTTCACTCGGCTTTATCATCGCTCTGGGTTCTTGGCCAGATGCTTGCAAAGCGCCGACGTTGTGTTAGCAGATAATGCCACTGTTTCTGTCCTGGTTGCCGTTTACACTTTACCATTGTGCTCTCGTCCTTTTGGGCAATAAAAATAAATGTCCTTATCTCTGCTCTAGATCGTGCCACCATTTTCCTCTTCCTGCACAAGAACTGAAACCAGCCTACTGTAGCTCAAGTGTGGAGGAAGAAAAAAACATGCTTGTTTGATGTCAAAAGTAACAGCATGATTGTTACTGTAGTGTAATTACTGAATATAGCACAGTAACCCCTTACATTATTGCAGAAACGCAATGTGATTACAGTAACATGTTATAACAGTCACAGGGGTAGAATAGAGACTATTAACAGAAAAATACACAATGTCCTATGATCAAATCTGATCTCTTAATTAATCTAATTTTAATATTCTCTTCTCTAGATATTCCAAAGCTTGTTTCCTCATTTCCTTCAGTTCCCCCAAAGCTTCCCTCTGTGTCAGTGAGTCCCTCTGCTGAGATAGTGGAGGGCAGCACAGTGACTCTGACCTGCAGCAGTGATGCTAACCCAGCAGCTAAATACACCTGGTACAAGGAGCAAAAACTGATCAGTAGAGACCAGAGTTTAGTCTTCGATTCCATCCAATCCTCTGACTCTGGAGAGTATTACTGCACCGCTGAGGATGAGCTGGGCAAAAGGTCATCTGAGTACATCTCTATCAATGTCAAATGTGAGTGAAGACAGTGTTTTCTTATAATAGCACACAGATGCAGGGGTTCAAACCCTGACACAGTCGCAGGGGCAGAATAGAGGCTTCCTGGCAGAAGATTTCTAGGATTTTACAATCTGCTACTGTATATCATGTATGGATATTCAAAGTTAATGAAAAGGCTTTTGTACTACTTCTCCACATTTTTAGGTTGAGCACCAAATTTGAATACACAATTTTGCTGCATTCAAATCTGATCTCTTGATAAGTAATAATCTACTTTTAATATTCTCTTCTCTAGATATTCCAAAGCTTGTTTCCGCATCTCCTTCAGTTCCCCAAAAGCCTCCCTCTGTGTCAGTGAGTCCCTCTGCTGAGATAGTGGAGGGAAGCTCAGTGACTCTGACCTGCAGCAGTGATGCTAACCCAGCAGCTAAATACACCTGGTACAAGGAGGGTGAAGACTCACCAAAAGCATCAGGAGAGATCTTCACCATCACTGACATCAGACCTGAACACAGTGGGAGTTATTACTGTGAAGCCCAGAACACCAGAGGACGTCAGAACTCCACCTTACAGTTGATTAATATCGCAAGTAAGTCATTAAATTACAAATGTGCCCATTTTTCTGTGCATCATTTCATTAATGCAATTAGATAAGCTTTGCTGCACAGGTCTTTTATACTTTAAAGGCACAGGCCTACATCAGTTACAGATCAGTTCATTTAGTTTGTTTAGGTTTCCTCCTCCCTTATTTACAATTAAAGTTTTCCTGACTCAGGGAATATAGAGAAGCAGTGCTCGGGAGAAAAATCATGACTGTAGACTTTTTGCTTGAGATCGTGGACTTGATTAATTCCACCCTTCACCACGCTCCACCTTCCCCAGAAACAACTACTCCTCTGTCAGAGTCACCTGCTGCTTCCTTACTATCAGAAATCCTGATCAGGGTGGAGTGGCTTAATTTTCAGCCTGTTAGTGCTCACGTGTCCCGACACTGATAGCACACAACATTCCTTTGCTTGCGCAAGCCCAGCAGCTAATTACACCTGGTACAAGGAGGATGAAGACTCACCTAAAGCATCAGGACAGAACTTCACCATCACTGACATCAGACATAGTGACCACAGTGGGAGTTATTACTGTAAAGCACAAAACAGTATAGGACATCACATATCAGAGTCATATTTGATAAGTGTTGCAGGTAAAACATACTCATTAAACTGCCACTTTGCTCTAAATAATCTTTTCCATGAAGTTAAATGAAGGCACAGCCTGACTTTAGTTACAGAACAGGTTATCTAGGTTATTTTGGTATGCTTGAACAACCAGTCTCAGTTACTTAGAGAAATAAAACCTCAGTATAAATACATTACAAATCAGATAATACATTCATAACCTCTGAAAAATTGATGCTGATGCTACCTTTCAGTCTCAGCCTCCATTGTGTCTTTGTTACCTCCAAAACCTTTCAGTTGAGTGAGATCAGAGATCATCATGGTCTTCATCATGAACAATGATTCCTCCTCACTTCTTTGTGAGTGTCCACAGACCCCATATTAGAATATCACACCCACAAGAAAACCTGAGAGATCCACTCATACATTCCTGCATTTCCACAAAGCTCCTGAATAATGATAATGAACAATAATGACATCCAAACATTCTTTCACAAGTAAAACTACCAACTGTGGGATTTAAATCTGTTAACTCCTCTCCAGTCTGATGTTTGATAATCCGTGTCCATGCTGCTTGGGTTGGATATCCTGCTCTGTTTTTTGTTAATAAGCATTATTATTATGTCTTTAATCGCGGTGCTTTTTGTGAATCTCAAAATCAGTCGTTCATTAGAAGATTTTGGTCTGATCTGTTTCATGTTTTAGGTCCATTGCTAAAGGACCCCCTAATCAAGTTATCAGTAAGATATTCTCAGATTTTGGTCATTGTTTCCTAGGCTCACGGAAATCAGCAGCTTTTGCATCAATCACTGTTGTATTTCTGGCTTTCATAATCCTGTCTGGAATCATACTCATCAGGTGAGCAGCTCAGTTATATTGTTGTAATCAGTGATGAATGCAAAATATATTCATTTTTTTAAAGATTTCACCTAGTAATTAATTAAATGTTAATTAATTGTTCTATACAGAAGAAAAAGATGCTTCAAAGCAAACTCATCAATAGAGCGGCCGGACAACACAGCAGAGGTAAGGACGAAGAGGTCAGGTATTAGGAAATACACTTTGATTGATGTAAATGAATGTTGTTGTATGTGTCTGCATACTGTTGTCATACATCGCACAATGAGAGGTTTAAAGTTGGCTGCTGTAATAAAGCCAACAGGGTACAAATGTTATGAATATGGGCCATCTCAGATGAAAGAAAGACAAAACTAAGATGAATGAATGGTGGAGATCTTTGGATGAGTCTGTTGTGTCGTCCTGTGTTGCACAGTGAGAGAACTTTAAACTTAACTATTATAAATAAACTATTATAAATAAATTAAACTTAACTGTTATAAAAGTCTGAGACAAAATCATTACATTGTCAGACATTTATGGCGACCATCTCAGAGTGTGACTGCTGCTGCAGTCTGCATCTACTGAGCAGCCAACAGGAATGCAGCATGAAACGATGTGCTGATCAGCTGATCACCAACAAATGATGGAAGTAAAGGGGCAAAAAATGTTCAGGATGCCAACAATGAAGGAAATCTAATAGAGTTGTCATATGTCTGCCAGCTGTTATCAAGACTGAACCCAGTGTGATGCTGGGAGGCTGTGTCTCAGAAGGTGGGGGAGAGTAAGACGTCCAACCATAATCCTTTACTTTTTATGATTATCCTGCTTTACAGGGCAACACAAATGATTATTACACACTTAGTGCATGGCCGGAACACCATGGCCCTTCAGCTGCAGCACAGAGTACAGCAGCAGAGCAGCAGGATGACGTTTGCTATGCCAGTGTAAGTTTCTTTAAGAAGCAAGAAGAGCCCAACTACTACAACATTATTCCCACTCAGCCCAAAAGACAAAATGAAGATGAAGAAGTGGAAGATGTGGAATACACTCATATCAGATTTAGCAGCACCCAAAGGTGAGTCCCCTTAATTTGTTAAAAGATTGGAAAATGTTCCCTGATGTTCCCCTGATATTTATTTATTTATGTTTTTGGCTGTGACTTTAAGACTTTTTCTTAATGAATGGTCTTAATATTGTGAGATTTTTTTTTGTTTGTTATCTTCATAATGTTGTGTTTTTACCTTTACAGATTAAGACATCATCAGACTGTGGAGTATTCATCAGCAGTGTACGGCACAGTCAACAGAAAGTAGAGTACGACCATGAATGTTTGTCCTCAATGTACATATTTGATGCTTTTATGAGGACACTGCTGTTTACGGGTGTGTTTGCATTTTGATAAAGAATGTTGCAACAGGTGCGTTTGTACAGTGTGCTATTATACTGGACCTGTGGATATGTGTAACATATGTTTAACACTCATTGCTAGTTTCTTAGAAGTTGATCTAGCTTGCACTGAAATATAAACTTAACACAGTGAACAAGAAGCACTTTGAGAGTGCAAACCTCCGCTAAGGCAGCTCAGTCTCTGGCAGCTTTTACTTTGAAGGGATCGTATTGTATTTTGTACATATATATATTCATTTTGTTTTTTTCTTTTTAAACATACTTCAAGGAGTTTGTAGTGCAGTAAAAAGAACTGCAAAGTGCAGACTTTTATTTACCCAGTGGAAATCCATTTTTATATACTCGACATAATTTTGATTATAATTATTTTTTTATATATGGATATAATAAACATGTAGGAATCTTTGTTTTTTGTTAATAAAATCTGTTTAAATATTTAGTAATAAATATGAAGTGAAAAAGAAAACGTTTTATTTTTAATTCAAAAACCTTCTCCTCACATACAAGGTCTTGAATAATCAGGCCCCATCTTATCTTAAAGACCTCATAGTACCGTATCAACAGAGCACTTCTCTCTCAGACTGCTGGATATTTAAGACTAGAATGGGAGGCAGAGCCTTCAGCTTTCAGGCCCCTCTTCTGTGGAACCAGCTCCCAGCTTGGATTCAGGAGACAGACACCCTCTCTATTTTTACAAATAAATGGACTGGTTCTTATACAGGCCTTTAGAACTCTACTTTGGGCACTCAGAACACTTTATACTACCTGCCTCGTTCACCCATTCATAGTGCTTTCTATCTAACATTCACACACATTTATAGTCGGACGGTTGCATCGGAGAGCAAATTGGGGTTTAGTATCTTGCCCACTTTGGCATTCGGTCTGGAACAGCCAGGAATCAAACTGCCAACCTTCCAATTAGTAGGTGACCTCCTCTATCTCCTGGTCTAAAGCCACCCCTCGATTAGGCCTAAAACTTTGCTTTTTGATAAAGCTTATAATTAGGGCTGGATCAGGTGACCCTGAACATCCCTTAGTCAGGGTTCTAGTCAGTGGTTGATGGCCTGGTGCTGCACCATGCTGACGTTGTTTTACGCCGATACTTTGTTA
Organism: Archocentrus centrarchus; assembly: GCF_007364275.1. Lineage (NCBI taxonomy): Eukaryota > Metazoa > Chordata > Actinopteri > Cichliformes > Cichlidae > Archocentrus > Archocentrus centrarchus. Next base: position 4,779,802 of record NC_044346.1, read on the forward strand.
TGTCCCAGAGAAAGGCCGACTCTCACAGCCACCTTTCATCCCGGAGCCCTGCTGAGGCTTTTCCTTTACTTTTTATAAACTGACAGATTTCCTCAGGCAGCTAATCGCACCTGTGTGATAAGTCACGTCACCAAATCTAGAAACTCCAGAAAAGACTAAAACTGCTGGTGATTTAAACCTTTGCCTCTAATAAAGTTCCTTCTCTGTGTTGCGGTCTTTATGTCACGTTCTGTCTTCAGGACTTTGCTGTGCAGCGTTTCCTGGTGTGTGATGCAGTGATGCACTGTCAGCTCACCTGTGCAGGTCAAAAGCAGAATCTGCCCATAAGCATCATAATACAGACACTGAACTTTTTAAGAGGCAACGTTACGGAGGAAACTGAAGTTGGTGACGTGCCTTATGACACAGGTGATAATCCTTCAGCTTCATGAAAAGTAAAGGAAAAGTCTCAGCAGGGCTCCGGGATGAAAGGTGGCTGTGTTCACGCAGCTTCTGGGACTGCGTGATCACGCTGTGATTGCCAAAAACAAAACAAAATAAAACAAAACAGACCAGGTCTGCACGCTGCCTTTGCAGCTGTGCTTCTTGCTGATAAACTGGACACACTGCGCAGTTTACGCAGTGTTTTTCTGACTGAAGCATAAAAATTCAGTTTTTACTTGAAAAGTTTGCAAATTGTCATCAGCTTGAAATATATTCATTTTTCCAGATGTTATTTTTGAAGAAAAATAAAAATTTGATATTTTATTTAATGTGTTGAGGGAAAAGTTGCTCTATTCTTGCAGAAGAAGTTCCTGCCTGTGATTTATACCCTGGGAACACAGGGCCCAGGTGTTTCCAGATGGCACAGACGATCCCTGCCCATCAATTCAATTTAATTCAATTCAGTTAAATTCAATTTTATTTATATAGCGCCAAATCACAACAAACAGTCACCTCAAGAAGCTTTGTATTGTGGGAAAAGACCCTACAATAATAAAGAGAAAACCCAACAGTCAAAACGACCCCCTGTGAGCAGCACTTGGTGACAGTGGGAAGGAAAAACTCCCTTTAAACAGGAAGAAACCTCCAGCAGAACCAGGCTCAGGGAGGGGCAGTCATCTGCTGAGAGGGGGGAGAAAAAAAGACATGCTGTGGAAGAGAGCCAGAGATTAATAACAATTAATGATTAAATGCAGAGTGGAGTATAAACAAAGTAAATAAGGTGAATGAAAAGAAACAGTGCATTATGGTAATTGTAGGGATATGTTTTTACTACTTTCATTCATCATTTATAATTTCCCTACTGCAAGCAGAGGCCCATTCAATATTTTATACTGTATACTGGCTGGGCCCTTTCCCACTGGCAGTAGCCGCCCATTCATTGCGTCACTGGGTGGGACTTTCCCCGTCCACACTAGTGGGTCATCCATCATTTCATACTGCGTACTGTAAAGGCCACTCTTCCACTGCTAGGAGGGACTCATCCACTATCTCAATACTCCACACTACTTTCCCCCATTGCTGACTAAAGGTATTGCTCCCAGGGGCCTCTAATGGGTCACTCTTACTTTCATTTATCAATATATCTACTTTTATTATTCACATATGTTATTTTTAATCTCACTATTTTTACTTTTAATCAAGAATCAAGAATCAAGAATGCCTTTATTAGTCCCACAAATGGGGAAATTGCAGTTAACAGAACATCCATCCAAAACAAAACATAACACAGACAGGGGGGGACAGATGTCTGAGGTCATGCAACCGTTTCTCAACGGCGCTACCTTTAGCAGAGAGACAGAAAGAGATACATTGGGATAGTTAGGTTCAAAAAAATCATCTCATACTGTGTTCATAAAGAACACCTTACGAGGTTCCAAAAAACACCTCAGCAAAAAGCATATTGCACATATAAAGCCGGGATAGCAGTATGGTGGGTAGGGTCAGGGTCAGGAGGGGACGCAGACGGAGACGAGAGGGTGGGGGCATTGTGGAGCCCAGATGCCAGCTCCCAGGCAAACAGTTTGCTGATAGTGATGGAAGTTCATCAGCAGCCTTGGTACACCAGATCCAGCTTCACAAATCACAGAGAGGGCTGAGGGGGATAGCGGCCTTCACACATAGTTCTGGAGAGATATGATTGCCAGCCAAGGCCGGCTAGGGAGCCGAATTCTGATAATGCAGGTGTTGTTTTGGAACAGGCTGCTTGTTTTTTCAACAGCCTTCAGTCTCACTGGGAAACCATTCAATAAATCCAATAATCCAAATTCATTAGTTACCGTCCTCACTGAGCAGAACCGTACCTTATCTCCAGATCGAACCCCTCTCACCTGCTACTCCCCAAGTCTACGGCTCAGGTTCATCAGGCTTTGAGTCTGAGTCTGTACCATTCTGGTCAGCCCATCCACCTGGGTCGGCAGCCTCTGCAGATGTCGAACTGCCGTCCAGGTTTTCTTGATTTCACGGTAAATCAGGTATCCTCCAAGCCCAAACAGAAAAGATACCGCTACCAGATAGCCAAATATGTAAGCGTCTTCCACGTCTTCCACCTCGAGGGCCGAGAAGCACACAGGTCTCCACGAGCTCCAAGAGTCGATGACGTATCCAACCGGGTCTATTCCACTCGGACACGCAGGCTCCCCTTTCCCAGATCTCATAGTGGAAAAAATTCGATCCATGGTCTTGAAGGCCCAGTTTGCCAAATCCATATTGCTCTCAATCTTATTCTTATTCGAACAGTGTGCAAGAGACGCTCTCACAGCAAGCAGCAAGCAGGAAAGATAGGGAGGGCAGGGAGAGAGATAGAATGCGACCGTCCCCGTCAGAGGCTTATTACTTGTGCTGAGAATATTTTTCATATCCTATATTGTTTTCATACTAGTTCATGGGGTCATTATTTTCATATTTTAAGTGCCATTTTTATGGCCTGTGCAAAGTAGGAGAAAACAACACACACACACACACACGCACACACACACACACACACACACACACACACACCGACGCATGGAGCGCTTTATGCTCTCTGGGTCACTGGGGTAATGGTGAGACCTGTTTGATTTTAGGGGTGTGTTTGTGGCTTTTGGAGAGTTGCCAGAGTGAGCGCTGTTCCTCATGACACCTGTAACCCCATGTTATACTTCAACAGTGTTTTATGACAGGTACATTCCTAAAATGGAGTTCTGTAGGCCCCCACCCTTTTCTTCTTATGGCCAAAAAGGGGGGAGAGCTAAAACTTGGCTAGGTGGGGTGATACTAATGATGTTATCTTAGCCGATGTTTGAATGAAAAGCTTCATCATGGTGACATCTGTTTGAACTGTCATAAACCAAAAGGTACCCCTGTGACATGTGCGACCCTTAAACATGTGACTTTAGACTGGGTGTAGTGTAACTTGATTAGGATTCAAGTTTCATGGGTTAAGACTTTATGTAAATTAGGAGGGGTCAAAGGCAAGTGGGCAGTTACCATCTTTAAGCTATAAATGCCGGCCCACTCTTTGTCTGGGCTCTCTCTCTCTTCTAACTTCTCACTTCTGGCTTTTCTCTTTCCTGTCGTCTTTTTCTGCCTGTTTCTGCATCTTTCTCTGTCTCTGTGTTTCCCTCTTCTCTTCTTCTCTCTTCTTCTCTGTGGGTGTGTATCTTAGTCTCAACTATGTTACTGTCTGTATCTCGGTTTTTGACTGTGTTCTGTGTAACTAATATGTCTAATAAACAGCCTGCACCGGAACCTGCTCATCCCAGTGAGTTTTTGGATATTTTGGGTTTGAATCTTAGGCCAAAAGGAACATGGAGACCCTAAGAAAATGTCACAGACAGAACCCCCCAGCAGCCTAGGCCTATAGCAGCATAACTAAGGGGTGGTTCAGGGTCACCTGATCCAACCCTAATTATAAGCTTGATCAAAAAGGAAAGGTTTAAGCCTAATCTTAAAAATAGAGAGGGTGTCTGTCTCCCGAATCCAAGCTGGGAGCTGGTTCCACAGAAGAGGGGCCTGAAAGCTGAAGGCTCTGCCTCCCATTCTACTCTTAAGTATCCGAGGAACCACAAGTAAGCCAACAATCTGAGAATGAAGTGCTCTGTTGGGGTGATATGGGACTATAAGGTCTTTAAGATAAGATGGGCCTGATTATTCAAGACCTTGTAGGTGAGGAGAAGAATTTTAAATTCTATTCTAGATTTAACAGGGAGCCAATGAAGAGAAGCCAGTATGGGAGAAATCTGCTCTCTCTTTCTAGTCCCTGTCAGTACTCTAGCTGCAGCATTTTGGATCAGCTGAAGGCTTTTCAGGGAGCTTTTAGGACAGCCTGATAATAATGAATTACAATAGTCCAGCCTATAAGGAATAAATGCATGAATTAGCTTTTCAGCATCACTCTGAGAAAGGATGTTTCTAATTTTAGAAATATTGCGCAAATGCAAAAAAGCAGTCCTACATATTTGTTTAATATGTGCATTGAAGGACATGTCCTGGTCAAAAATGACTCCAAGATTTCTCACAGTGTTACTGCAGGCCAAAGTAATGCCATCCAGAGTAGGTATCTGGTTTGACACCATGTTTCTAAGATTTGTGAGTACAAAAATTTTAGTTTTATCTGAATTTAGAAGCAGGAAATTAGAGGTCATCCAGTCCTTTATGTCTTTAAGACATTCCTGCAGTTTAACTAATTGAGTGTGTCATCTGGCTTCATGGATAGATAAAGCTGAGTATCATCTGCATAACAATGAAAATTTATGCAATGCTTTCTAATAATACTGCCTAAGGGAAGCATGTATAATGTAAATAAAATTGGTCCTAGCACAGAACCCTGTAGAACTCCATAAGTAACGTTAGTGTATCTAGAAGACTCCCCATTTACATTAACAAACTGGAGTCTATTAGCTAAAAATGATTCAAACCACTGCAGTGCAGTACCTTTAATACCTATGGCATGCTCTAATCTCTGTAATAAAATGTTATGGTCAACAGTATCAAAAGCTGCACTGAGGTCCAACAGGACAAGCACAGAGATGAGTCCACTGTCAGAGGCTCTAAGAAGATCATTTGTAACCTTCACTTATGCTGTTTCTGTACTGTGATGAATTCTGAAACCTGACTGAAACTCTTCAAATAAACCGTTCCTCTGCAGATGATCAGTTAGCTGTTTTACAACTACTATTTCAAGGATTTTTGAGAGAAAAGGAAGGTTGGAGATTGGCCTATAATTAGCTAAGACAGCTGGTTCAATTGATGGTTTTTTAAGTGGCGGTTTAATTACAGCCACCTTGAAGGTCTGTGGTACATAGCCAACTAATAAAGACAGATTGATAATTTTTTAAGATAGTAGCATCAATAATTGGAAAGACTTCTTTGAACAGTCTAGCAGGAATGGGATCTAATAAACATGTTGCTGGTTTGGAGGAAGTAATTATTGAAGTTAACTCCGAAAGATCAACTGGACCGAAAGAGTCTAAACAAATACCAGCAGTGCTGAAAGCAGCCGAACATGAAGATAAATCTTTGACATGGTTATGAATAAAGGTCAAAGGCCTGAAGCACCAGGAGATTGAAAACAGGCAGGGGTCGTCACACCTACCCCTAAAAAAGAAGGGTCCCCCAGGGCCCCTACAAAACTCCACTCAACATTAAAGCATATCAAAAAACAGAGGGAAGCCCCATCAACACCCACACTGCCCCAACAGTCCCACACCTCAGCAACTGGATCCTGGAAGCAAATAAAGAGGGTTAAAATGCAGAACAGCATAATAAAATGGGAAAAACACTCTCCCAAAAAAGACAAAACAAAAACAAACACCAGCCAACCTAAAGTGGAACATGGGACAGAGCGTCTGCTAAAACATTATCTTTCCCTTTAATGTGTCTAATATCCAATGTGTAAGCCTGGAGAAACAATGACCAGCGAATCAGACGCTGATTAGGGATTTCAGTGAGTGCAAAAAGGTCAAAGGGTTATGGTCTGTATACACCACCACTGGCTTACCTCCGGCGCCAACATACATTTTGAAGTATTGCAGGGCCCAAATGAGAGCTAGGGCCTTCTTTTCAATCACAGAATAGCTGAGCTGATGCAAATTGAATTTCCTTGAGAAACAGCAAACAAGTTTATCCATGTCATTCTCACCTTCTTGCAACAGTACTCTACCAGCGCCCACCTTACTGGTATCCATCCGGATGTTAAAAGGCTCATCCAACTGAGGCACTGCCAGAACTGGAGCCAAACACAACAGGCATTTCACAGCATCAAAGTCATTCTGACACTCAAGACCAAACAAACTTCACAGTGCTTCTCACATCAGTTAATGGAGCAACCACAGTTGAGAAGTTCTCAAGAACTACAGTAAAAGCCAACCAGGCCAAGAAACTGCATCAACTCTTTTTTGGTGGTAGGGGGAGGATACTGCACTGCTGCTCACACCTTTTCATGCACAGGACGCACCAGTCCTTGCCCGACCACCTTACCCAAATATGTCACCATCGCCTTTGCAAACTTGCACTTCGCCAGATTAATACTAAGGCAGGCATCAGCCAACGATCAAACAAGGCCGCAATGCGTTGAACATGCACACCCCATGTCTCGCTGTAAACCACCAGGTCATCCAAATACACTGCACACCCCTCCAGCCATATTAACACCATATTAGTCAGATGCTGGAACGTTGTAGGCGTGTTTCTTAGTCCAAAACTCGTCACCATGTACTCATAGAGACAGCTGGAGTAACGAATGCAGAGATTTCATGTGCAAGTGCAGAGAGTGGGACCTGCCAACATCCCTTCAACAAATCAAATTTGCTCACAAATTTAGCCAGACCCACCTGATCTATACAGTCCTCCATCCGCAGCAAAGGAAAAGAATCTAGCTTAGTTACACTGTTCACCCTGTGATAATCCCTGCAAAACTGAGGGGTTTTATCAGACTTGTCAACAAGCAAACTTGGAGATGCCCAGCTGGAGGAAGAAGGCACAGCAAAGTTATTTTTCAACATACAGTATACTCAACCTCAGTTTCTAGTACCTCACGCTTCTCAGGACACACCCTGTAGAAACACTGCCTAATCGGCTTAGCATCCCAAACATCAATGTCAGCAGGTGAGTATGGAATGGAGTATCCCCAAACAAAGATGGATATTTATGAATGAGGTCTACCAACTCTGTACGCTGGGATACAGGCAAATGCTCGACCAAACCATCCAGCTTCTGCAAAGTTTCAGAATGTCTCAGCCGACCACATACAATGGGGTCATCCAAACCCCTGATATCCTGCGACTCAGACTCTGCCACAGCCTGAGCCAAGGTAACCAACCTATCCTCCACCAACAGAACAGGACTAATGCACACATCAGAATCACCTACACACAGCTCAGCCGTTCTCGACATGTCACGTGAGTAATATGGCTTCAACAAGTTCACATGACTCCTCCGTGAATCACCACCTTATCGTGGTGGAGGGGTTTGTGTGTCCCAGTGATCCCAGGAGCTATGTTGCCCGGGAGCTTGTCCCCCTGGTAGGGTCTCCCATGGCAAACTGGTCCTGGGTGTGGGGACAGACAAAGAGCAGTTCAGAAGAACCCTATGTCTGCAACAACAAGGGAACAGTTTACCCTGCCCAGGATCGGGTTACCGGGGCCCCACCCTGGAGCCAGGCCTGGGGACGGAACTCGAGGGAGAGCATCTGGTAGCCGGTTATTAGCCCGTGGTGCCCGGCCAGGTGCAGCCCAAAGAGATTACATGGGCCCGCCCTCCTGTAGGCCCACCCCCCACAGGAGGCGTCATAGGGGTTGGGTGCAGTGTGTGTCGGGCGGTGGCCAAGGGCAGAGGCCCTGGCGGACCAATCCCCAGCTATCGAGACTGGCTACTGGGACATGGAATGTCACCTCTCTGGTGGGGAAGGAGCCTGAGCTAGTGTGTGAGGTTGAGATATTCCAGCTAGATATAGTTGGGCTCACCTCAACACATGGCCTGGGCTCTGGAACCAGTCTCCTGGAGAGGGGCTGGACTCTGTTCCAGTCTGGAGGTGCCCTCAGTGAGAGGCGGCGAGCTGGGGTGGGTATCCCCCCAGCTTGCTGCCTGTATGTCGAAGTTTTCACCAGTGGACGAGAGGGTTGTTTCCCTGTGCCTTCAGGTCAGGGAACGGCTCCTGACTGTTGTTTGCGTTTATGACAGTTCAGAGTACCCACCGGTGACTGCATAGTCTTGCTGGGAGATTTCAATGCTCACGTGGGCAATGACAGTGAGACCTGGAGGGGCATGATTGGGAGGAACAGCCTGCCCGATCTGAACCCGAATGTTGTTTTGTTATTGGACTTCTGTGCAAACCACATAACGAACACCATGTTCGAACATAAGGATGTCCATAAGTGCACATGGCACCAGGACACCCTAGGTCGCAGGTCGATTATCGATTTTGTAATCATATCATCAGATCTGCGGCCGTTTGTTCTGGACACTTGGATGAAGAGAGGAGCTGAGCTGTCAACTGATCACCACCTGGTGGTGAGTTGGATCAGGTGGCGGGGGAAGATGCTGGACAGACCTGGCGCACCTAAACGTATTGTGAGGGTGCGCTGGAATGCCTGGCAGAAGCCCCAGTCTGGGAGCTCTTCAACTCCCACCTCCAGCAGAACTTTGACAGCATTCCAAGGGAGGCTGAGGACTTTGAGTCCGAATGGACCATGCTCCGCACCTCCATTGCTGAGGCTGCTGCTCAGAGCTGTGGCTGCAAAGGGGTTGGTGCCTGTCGTGGTGGTAATCCCCGAACCAGATGGTGGTCACTGGAGGTGAAGGGAGACATCAAGCTGAAGAAGGAGTCCTATCGGGCTTGGTTAGCCTGTGGGACTCCGGAGGCAGCTAGTGAGAGCTTGGTCTGTATAGCCGGTAATAAGTTGGATTCGTTTGTCGTGGTGAAGAGGGAGCTTAGTGTAAAAGCGAAGCTCTCAATTTACCGGTTGAACTACGTTCCTACCCTCACCTATGGTCACGAGCCTTGGGTAGCGACCGAAAGAATAAGATCGCGAATACAAGTGGCAGAGTTTCCTTTGAAGGGTGGCTGGCCTCCCCCTTAGAGATAAGGTGAGGAGTGCGGCCATCCGGGAGGGTCTCAGAGTAGAGCCGCTGCTCCTCCACATCAAAAGGAGCCAGTTGAGGTGGTTCGGGCATCTGATTAGGATGCCTACTGGGTGCCTCTTGGGTGAGGTGTTCTGGGCATGTCCAACTGTGAGGAGGCCCTGTGGTAGACCCAGGACACGCTGGAGAGATTATATCACTTGGCTGGCCTGGGAACGCCTTGGGGTCCCTCCGGATGAGCTGCAGGAGGTGGCTGGGGAGGGAAAGCCTGGGTTTCTCTGCTTAGGCTCCTGCCCCCGCGCCCACGGCCCAGGATAAGCGGAAGAGAATGGATGGATGGATGGATGGATGGATGGATGGATGGATGGATGGACGTTCACATGACACAACCTTTCTATAGTTTTGCTTAGACAACCTACTTACAATGGCATAAGGACCTACAAACCTTACCTGGAATGTAGACCCTACTATAGTTAGGAGAGCCAAAACCCGACCCCCTGGGCTAAACTTCTGGTAACCAGCTTGACGGTCATGGAGCTTCTTCATTTTAGCTTGTGCAGCTGATAACATTTCACGTGCAAGTTCACTAGCAGCAAAAAGGCGCTGTCTAAACCCATTCACATAATCCAGGAGCTTTATAGGTGGATCAGCTTCTTTCAAACCTGCCTGCAATACTGCGAGTGGGCCATGTGCTGTATGCCCGAAAATAAGATCATTTGGGCTGAACCCCTTGTTCTCCTGAACCACCTCCTGAGCAGACAACATGAGCCATGGCAATCCATCCTCCAAATCCTGACCTAGCTGGACACAGTAGGCACGCAACAAGGACTTGAGCGTCTGATGAAACCGTTCTAATGCCCCCTGACTTGTGCATGGTAGGCCAAAGCCTGGTGATGTTTAATTCACATGCTTTTAGTTTGAAGGTGCAACATAGCATCACTGCACTTCCCCCACCCCCCTCTGAACAGCTCTGAGTGTTTGGGAGCTGGAGACAGCGGCAGGAGTCAGAAACTTTTGAATGAGGTAAAACGGTCTGTCGGGAATGTTGCCATGAACATCGCTTGTTTATAACGTCTTGTTGTCAGTTTATTTTCATATCGAAACCAAATCTTTTTCAGTCATCTTAATCCTGGGATAGTCACTCGTGCAATATTTAGCTTGCTAGTACCAGTGCGGCCACCTGATAAAGTAAGTATACAGCACTGGAATGACATGGTCATTATGCTTGATAAAAGACTCAAGCCATTTTGTTTGGTGGTGTGCCCACGTCTTATGATTATAAAACATATACATATGTAAATTATACATACAATAATATAGGTGTACACAACACTGTTTTTCTAAGAAACATTTGGAAAAGAAGAAAGTTAAAGATCAAATAGCATTTTTTGGAACGTAAAGGATAAGCAGTGGGGTAAACATGTACTTTGACACATCACAGTCAACAAGTACAGACTACCAGCCTTTGACTGAGGAAGAGGGCCCACACAGTCGAACGGCTTGCCAATTACCGGTATAGGCATGAGGGGGGCCGGTTTAATGTTCCGATTTGGTTTGCCTGTAAGTTGGCAAACATGACACATTTCAATATAAGCGGCAACATCACACTTTAACTTGGGCCAGAAGAAATACCGCAAGACATGATCATATGTCTTCCACACCCCGAGACGGCCTGCTTGGTCATGAGCAACTTTCAAAACCAGATCACGAAACTTAACAGGCACCATGACCTGAACCACAGGGTCAGCCACAGAGCTGTCTTTATAAGGCAACCATTTCCTAATCAACAGCTTCCCTTGAAGAAAATATCTTTGGTCAACACCTTCCTATTCATTCATGGGTCGAGCAAGGTCAAATAACCCAGCAAGAGTTGAATCAGCATGCTGCTCCCTAATCAACTCATCACATGGAACAGACAGAGGGAATCTGACAGGGAAACCATCACCTCTGAATGCACATACTGTCTTAGTTCTGGCACAATTAGTTGAAAGGCCTCCTTTGCACGGCTACAGGCATGCGTCAGCATACACGCTGGAACAGCCAAGTGTTACCACCAAGCTGTATGGAGGGATGCTGCATCAAAGTATCCCCAGTAGGAGCTTGTTCATGAGGACAAACTCGATTAACAGTCAAATCTTTGCCAAGGATTACAGATACGGCTTTAACAGGCAATGCAGGTCATATCAACATTGCATACCATTCCTTCTACCAGCTTGGAACTAAGACATAAGTTGTGGACAGGAACAGGCAACACTTGCATACCCATGCCTCTTATCCAAAAGACATCCCGTGTCAGATTCTGATGCAAATGGCATTACAGACTGCAATATAAAAGAATGCTTTGAACCTGTGTCCTGCAAGATCTTAAGTGGCACCTTTACACGGCTGTCAGACATGGACACCCAGCCATCAGAGATGAAAGGCTTGAAATCATCATAACTTCCCATTTCTAGTAAATCATGGTCAAGCCCCCCAAACTGGGAAACACTTGAGCAGAACAACCCCAGAGCAACAGTACCTTTACCTTGAGAGCCCAACAGGCCACTGCTTGAGTGCCTAGATTTAGATTTCAAAATGGGGCACTCATCTTTCCAATGACCTAACCCATGACAATAATGGCAAGACCGTGCTGGATCAGACACAGCCCGCAAACCTCCAGCTCCTCTAGAAACTGGTGTTTTGCAGAGCTGCCCACCCCCCTAAGTTCCTCCTGTCAAATGGGGGGTACACACCACCAGCACTACTCCTGTGTGTCAATACATAATCAGCCAAAGTGGAAGCTTCCAAAACATTAGCAACTTTATGCTCTCTCAGGTAGGTTGCAATGTGCTCTGCTATTAAGTTCTTAAATTGCTCTAAGACAATTAAATGACAAAGGCCCTCAAAAGTAGTCACTCCTGCTGCAGAACAGCAGCGGTTAAAATGAGTCAGTAAATCACGAGCAAATTCCACATTTGCTTGCTTCTCAGCACATTTCCATGATCAAAATTCCTGACGATAGGCTTTTGGAACAAACTCATAAGCTTTTTGCGGGGTGGCTGTATCTCAGGTGACTTACTAATTGGAAGGCTAGAGGTTCAATTCCTGGCTGCATGCCAAAGTAAGCACTTAGCTTAGATATACATGGAAGTGCTTGTATGAATGGGTGTAAATGCAAACATGTTGTATAAGCGCTTCGAGTGCTTGATTAGAGTAGAAAAGCGCTATAAGAATGAGCCCATTTACCATTTCAGAACAGCATTTTTTACCTTTTTGTAACTCAAACCATCTACTGCACTTAATGCAGAATAGGCTGCCTGGACTTTTCCAGTTAGCACACTTTGAAGTAACAAGGTCTGCTCTGAATCTAGCCAATCTCTCAAATCAGCCACCCGTTCAAACAAGGAGAAAAAGTTATCCACGTCCTTTTCATTAAACACAGGAATGAGACGTAAGCTACTACTGAGATGAATCTCCTGGCCACTCTGTTTCTGTGAAGATAGGACCTCATCCCCAGGTGAAAAACACCCCTTCTTTGGCCAAATCCAACTTTTGCTGTTGAAACTATTTTCATTTTTTCTAATCCTTCTCATTTTCTCCCTCTCTGTTTCATGTTCTTGCTTCAGCTTTTCCAAAGCAGTTTGTTTAACTCTCTCACCTAACTGCAACAACAGCTACTCCTTCTGCTGCTCAAAAGTAAACCCAGTATCCCCAGGAGGAGGAACCACTGAAACCGGCTCAGAGCCTGAGCTGGGTTCCTCAGCCAACACGTCCTTAATAATTAATCCAGTTGCCAAGACAGCTTTTACTGTATGTCAGCCTTGCAGCTATGGCCACCAACATTAATACTATAGTGCTCACCTATGTTCAGCAGATGCTCTTTAGTGCATTTCTCCAACAGGCTCCACGAAGGACAATCAACAAAAGTAGCAACTGAAGCCATAGCGCAAAATCCTCTAAGCAAAAAGCAGCAATCAAATAGAGCCAAAATGAAGCCAACTCAGAAAACCAAACTAGACCAGCAGAGTTTCCCACTAACCGCCTGAGCACAACTAACTAACCCATCACCCCTAGTCTTCATGTGGCTTGTGGCGGGTTTTCAAGCACCAAAAACCAGTAGGTTTGTAAAGCAACCTGCAAGCAGGTGACCCACAAATTCCTGCGGACATGCACCCAAGACAACTGTCCAACCAATTGACACTAACCATGAAACAACAGGACTACTAGAACGGGAAAAGAAAAGAAAAAAAAACAAACTGATGCAACACAAAGGGAAAACACCACCTAAACCTAACTGGGAAAAAATCAACGTGTCTCAGTGTGGCAACACTTACCTTTTTTCAGGTTCCCAACAACCACCTCAGAGGGGGAACAAATGCACTTACAATCCTTAACCAGACAGCAGAATGTATGCAGCCAAAACAAAACCAGGCTAGATGCACACTAGGGCCAAATCCACTAATTAGTCGAATTGCAAATACACTAACTAAACAATCCAGAACGAGCTCCCAATTTGTCACAACCTGGCTCATAAGGCCAGGACAAAAAAGGGTGGGCACACCATTTTTAAAAAAAGCTTTTATTAAACAAACTTAAACAACAGAAGTAAAGGCAGATGAGGTGTGAAAACCAGTGGTGTAGGATGTGCATGTCTGTAAAGATATCTGCAAGTGATGTGAATGCCACAAATAATAAAACTTAAAGGTAACACAAAACATGTTGGCAGCAGGCTGGTACACGGCCCCCAGGAAAAGTTCCTGCCTCTGATTTATACCCTGGGAACACAGGGCCCAGGTGTTCCCAGTTGACACAGACGATCCCTGCCCATCAAAGGCCTGAAGCACCAGGAGATTGAAAATAGGCAGGGGTCGTCACAATATGAATTAGTTCAGTTCGTGAATTAGTTCAATTCGTGCTACATGGTTCTGACCTTTCTCTGCTTTGTCTGTAAAAATAAAACACACAGACCACACCTTACTAATCATGAACATTTGGTGGGTGTCGAGTACTGGCACTGTTAGCTCAGTAACTATCAAAGTGCATTTTGTGTCATGTGTTGTTGGATTTATGGCAACATTAAGGATATCTATCTTAGTTTGAGTTTAAGGTTTGATTCATGTATTAAAATATGCATTGTCGAGAAGTGAAGATTAATAACAACAACAAATTTTGGCATGTCCAGTGTTGCCATAAACTGACTGTGATATGTTTCAGTGCCACACAGATGAATAGAATGGGGACTGATTTATACTTCTACCTTCACGGATCAGCAGTGCAAATACACTGAAGTACTACACATCCCCACCAATAGTAAATGGCATCAGTACCACACTTGACAAACTCTTCTGGTTGAATTATATGTAGATGAGGGCTGAAGATGTTTTTATGGGCCTTTGATGCCCTCTAGTGGCTCATACCAAACAGAGCTGATGCAGAGTACTTTCCTGACTTCTAATTAGGGATTGCACGATACCACTTTTTTATGTCCGATACCGATACCGATATTTTAAATTTGGATATCAGCCAATACCGATATAAATCCGATACTTAAAATTGATCCAGGCATTTTAAAACATTAAAAAAAAGGAAGTCAACAGTCTCTCACACAACAAAATCAAAGTGTTTTAGTTGTCCCACATACAAGACTAAGGACCAGGGTGGACAGAGCTTTTTAGGCAGTGGCACCAAAGCTCTGGATCTGTTTAACACTCCAGCTCCATTTAGCTGACTCTGTGGCGTCATTTAAAAAATAGTTGAAAACTTTTCTGTTTAACCAGGCTTTCTGGTTTCTGACTTAATTTTTGTTCTTTTTCTTTTAGTATGGTAATGTTATTATGTTTTTAACATAGTGTTTTCTGGGGGGGTTGATATTGTGCTTTAATTATTGTACAGCATCTTTCTGTCTGTGAAAAACGCTATATAAATACACTTTACTTACTTACAACAATAACTATCACCTGAATCCTGTTGCTTCTGTGTGAGAAGGTGATGCATTGGCTTATGGCATGTTGCAAATTTCATTAGGGCTGCAACTATCGATTATTTTAGCAATTGTATTCTATTTATATTGATTACTCAAGTAACTGGATAAGAAATAAGTTTTTCATATTAACAGTTCATCTGCATTTTTTCCCTGTGTGAAACAAACAGGGTGGATGGAGCAGCTACAAAGTTCTCTTTTCTTCACTTACTGATCAGGTGGTTGATGAAGGACCTCCAGCTGTTTCCCAGTAAAGGTTTAATGGAGGTTACAGGGACGAAAAGGCTTCTTTTGGACACTAGAAAAACATTTCCTTCTGCTCCCTCTGAGCTCACCGGCTCTGCCTCTTTGCACTTGTGCAGACAGACTGCACGTAAATCAGCTGACTGCTGCTGTAGCGTCATCAGTGTTTATGTTAAAAAACTGGGGGCTGCGTGAGCATAATCTTGTAATGCTTTATATTCACAAGCATTCTCCTAAATACGTTTCTACTGCAGGTCTATATTTAGTCACAAATCAGGGATTAAAGTATGAAAAATATTTTGACGGAGAAGGGGTCCTTCCGGTACCGGACGGTCACCAGTGCTAATAGCTGCGCTCGCTAGCAGTATGTCTGGGAGCTGAAGTAGAGAAAAAAAACAACAGCTGATTCTCAGCACAGTGAGCACAACACACGAACACAGCAGAGAGCGGTGGAGGCGTGGAAAAACATGTCAGCGATGATCGCTCAGTGTCAAAGGGAATCCGTCGCAGCGAATCTGCGGAGGGTTTTTTTCTAACTCCTGATCCCCCACTCCATTCCAGTAGGTGGTGGTAATGCAGCTCTAAGCTAGTTTGTTCAACGCAAACCCACAAGAAGAAGAAGACGACGGATCCCTGTAATGCAGCTAATGTGAGCGAAACGTTATTTAATGTATCGGATTACAGTTTTTATTTCTTTCCGATATCCGATCCAGTAATTTAGGCCAGTATCGGACCGATACCGATACTGAATATCGGATCGGCGCATCCCTACTTCTAATGCATTTTATCTTTATTTGTAGCTCACACTCAGTGAATAGATTTAAATAGAGCTTGGACCTTTACCATCAGATGCAATTACTTGAACTACAAAACAGACACATTTGTCTAAACTTGCAGTGGGAAGCATTAGAGCTGTGTTTGGTGTTCTCGTTATGTTACTTCCTGTTTTATTTTGTTAGTTATGTCTCTTGCGTCTGGTATTTAGTTTTACTTCGCCCAGTCTCATTTTCTCAGTTTGCACCTGTGTGTTCCTCGCAGCTGTGTTCATTGTCCTGAGTACCTCTGTGTGTATTTATACCCTCAGTTTCTTCTGTTCATTGCTGCGTCATGCTGCTGCTCACTGACGTTTCCTGTGCTCCCTGTTGTTCTCTACAGTGTGTCTCATGTTTACATGGACTTAGTTTCATTTGTGTTCTGGATCATTCCCTCCTTGCTTGCAATAAAGGTTTATTTTTATGCTTGATTGTGAGTCAGCATTGACATGAGGTTTGTTAGAGAGACGAACAAAAATGGCACAAAGAATCGTTGGCTGCCCTCTCCCCTCCCTGATGGACATCTACACCTCCCGCTGCATCAGCAGAGCCAAAAACATCACCAAGGACAGCTCACACCCTGGCTTTGACCTGTTTGACCTGCTGCCCTCTGGCAGGAGCTACAGGAGCATCAAATCCAGAACAAACAGACTCCAGAACAAGTTCTTCACCAGAGCAATCACCACCCTGAGCTCACACACTCACCCACTGTAACTGTACAACACCCACATCTCTGTGCAATATTATATTATTCATACTGAACAATATCTATCACCACTATACTGTGCAATATCACCAAGTACAATACTAATCATATTCATTATTAAAGGTATACTTATTTTAATTTTACAATGTATATATTTTTATACATTCTGTTGTATTTTCTGTATATTTTTAGAAGTTCTATTTTATATTTTAGGAAGTGTGACTTTCTGCTACATGGCCCTGAACAGGAGTGGCCCTCCAATCTCACTGTACATTCTGTATAATGACAATAAAGGCCTTCTATTCTATTCTATTTATGCCAAAATATCTACGGTTCTAAAAGTCTGCATTTTAAGTCACTATTCCATACCATATACATAGACATATATAGACAATGGTCACTAATATACGTGAAACTGAAAATAAAGAGCAGTGTGCTCGTAATACACTATAAGTGCTATAAGTGTCCCCTGTAGGAGACATTTAATATTCTAAATATTAGGTGCTGACATGTATTCTAACCTACACACTGTAAACACTCTGGACATACTTACAGAGAAGATGTTTTTTTTTTATCTGTCAGACATCTTGTGTTAAAGCTTTGCTCTCAGCCCTCTGCCATCTGAGTTTCTCTCACCTCACAAAGTAAACCCACATTAAACCTACAGGTTGAACTGTTCCTGTCAGTCATCACAGGGTCATGTTAATAAATCGGGCTGAGCTCGTAAGATTAAAGAGTGAATAAAAAAATATCATGTTTGTATTTCAAGAGGTTCAGTTTGCGTGCAGAGCATTTCTTCCTTTCAGCGTGGGTGTTTACAGGTATTTATTTGTTCACGCACATTGAGTACAGAGGAAGGAAGACAGTCTAATATCTCTTTAAAACTTTCCAACCACAGAAAACACACTCTTCAAAGACCACATCCTCAGTAGTTGATGAAGAAACTGCGACAGGCTGGCGTTCAGCATCTGTGGGGCTGATGTGATTTAGGAGACGAGAGGAGCAGCTATGAGTTTAACTGCAGCAGCGAGTGGATTTGTTCTCTTCCTTCTCTCGCTACCAGGTATCGTGTACCTCTACATTTATTTTCTAGATACAGTTACACAACTGACACCAGAGCTGTTTCTAGTTTTCTCGCATCCAACATCTGCAGGTATTGTGTATGTAGTTGCATTTGTTTTCTATTCACAGTTACATTTTTAGTAAGTTTTAGTAAATAAACATAGATGCTGTATAATGTGCTGCAAACACTGCAGATATTATTTGTTTCTATGAATATACGCCTTTAGAAAAAACCATGAGAGACCTGTTTCCGGGTTTCACTCCCTCGGCACCTGCAGCTCAGCGCACTGTTTAAGATTATAAAGCTGCAGTATGTCTGTGTTATGTGGGATAAATAAGGAAAAAGCTGATTTATTCATTGTTGTAATGTACTTTCAAAAATCAGTATTTAACTATAGTACTTAAATAAAATGTAATAATTTTAGAAAATTATTTTCTTGCTTTTTTATGCATCACTGAATTTCTGAGATATATTCTAAGGATGAATAATACTATTATATTAATATTAGTCAACCTTGATCAATTAGTAGAACATTAATTAACACCTATTTAGGATTTCTGTTACCAATCGCTTCAGTGAGTAAAATTTTGCTACTAGTGTTACTCGTATAAATGAACCCACAGAGATCTGCAGCTTTACTGATTTGAGCCTCTCGCAACACTCAGAACATGGCAGCCAGAGAAAAGTCGCTCCATTAACTCACATCTACGGTTTACATGCAGTGTCATTAATAATTATGATGTCTGGATGGCTGAAACAGGTTTCTGTATTAATTTAAACGTGCAGGAAAAACTTTTTGAGAGACAGCGAAGAACAATCCTTTATGCTAACTGATAATCTTTTAGAGTTACAAAGTCACTGAAATAGCAGACTCAAGCCACTCAAATAACCCTGTTATAGTTTATTTTAAAAAATCATAGTTTGTGCACAGCTCATACCTAACTGCACAGTGTGTGTGAAACTGAACTTTATCTCTTCAGGTTCCTAACATGCACATTTCCAACAGTTGGCTGACAACAACACTTGTTAAATATTCTGTATTTTATAAATTTTGAAATGAAGCAGAACTTAAGAGAGTCTCCTGTGAATAATGGTCCTTTGTGTAAATCTGGTCTGAACTTCTCCGTTCATATACCTCAACAACAGATAAGACTGTTGTTGATCTGATGTGTTCTGTGTTACAGTCATGAGGAGTCAGGATTATGGAGTGACTTACACTTCTACTCAGATCTGTGCTTTAAAAGGATCAACAGTGGAAATAGGCTGCTTCTTCAAAGACAGAGTAAAAGTGCTGAAAAAAGCATGGTTCACTGAAGGGAATGATGATCTGAAAACAGACTCAGCGTACGGAGGTCGAGTGACGTATGATTCTTCCCAGAAGAGCTGTGCTCTGACGATCAGAGAGCTGAGAGAGAGCGACTCAGCTGTGTACAAGTTCAGGTTTGAAACAAACCAAGAAGGTGGAAGTTATACTGGTTCACCTGGAGTCACTCTGACTGTCACAGGTAACACTTTTATTTGGACATCAGCCAAATGTTGTTATGAACATGGCTGTGTGTGTGTTTGCATGGATGTCTGAGTTTCTGCTGTGATTTTATTCTTTCTTCACATAATTAGCTCTTCAGGTACATGTGGGCACTTCATCATATTATCGCTGGGCAGAACTGACATGTCAAAGCAGCTGTCGACTACCTAATCATCCCTCCTTCATCTGGTACAAAAATGGACAGAAAATTTATGGCCAAACCAACATGTATTGGTATTTATACAAGTGGAATTACTTAGATAGCTACTCCTGTGCTGCAAGTGGTCATGAAGCTCTCCCGTCTCCTTCAGTGTGTGAGTTTATTTCAGTAACATGACACCATCTTTCTTCTGTGTTATTGTATGATCTTTACTTTACAATATAAAGTGCCTTGAAGTGACTGTTTGTTGTGATATATAAATAACACTGAATTTAATTGATGGAGTCACTACAGACGTGAATAAAAACAGTCAAACCTCACTGTGACTACTTTCTAAATCTGTCTTAAAGATAATTTTATGTTTCAGGTGTCCGAGGTCATTCATGCAACAGAGTGAATTACAGTAACAGAAACATCTGTGCTTTCAAAGGCTCATCAGTGGATATTTCCTGTACTTACAACAGTTATTATCAAATACAATCAAAATCATGGTTCTGTTTTGAACATGGTTATACGTGGACCTCCAAGGACCTTAGTAAAGACTCCCAGTATGAAGGTCGTGTTGAGGTCACTGACACAATGATAGGAGGCTCCACTCTGAGAATCAGAGACCTCAGAGAGAGCGATTCAGCCGAGTATCACTTCAAATTCAAAACACGAACCTTTGAATGGAAGAATAGTTTACCTGGAACAACTCTGACTGTTGCAGGTACTGATGAACACACTGATTAATATTTCATTCAGGTCTTCTGTTTTAAGGGTGGGTGTATTTATGGTTTGAGTATTTAATCATATCTGATTTCTGTTGTGTGTCATTTTCAGCTCTGCAGGTGAAGGTGAGCAGAATAATATCAGTCCATCAGTCTCATACTGAGGCAGAGCTCACATGCTTCAGCAGCTGTCGTCCAGATGGTCATCTTTCCTTTGTGTGGTTCAAGAACAATCAATTTATACTTGAAAACAATCCTTATCAAGATCGGTTCAATCCTGGAGACATCATCTCCTGTGCTTTCAAAGGATACGAAAATGATCGCTCAGCTCCAGTGTGTAAGTTTTATATAAGATTTGTGTTTTCAGCTCCTCAGTCTTTTTGTTCACCAATATGCTGTTTCAGATATACAGAGTAATTCACAATATTATACAAATAGTTTAAATTCTGTGAGTGTGTTACTATACAAACTGTTTAATGGTTCAGGAATCAGAAGCGTGTACTGACTTAGATTAAGTGCAAAAAGAACGTAGTTATCGTGCTGAAGAGCAGTTTGACTCTGATCTTTCTAAAGTATTGAAATTTTGTTTTATATGTTGTAACTATTAACATAAAAATACACAATGTCCTATGATTAAGTCTAATCTCTTAATAAATAATCATCTAATGTTAATATTCTCTGTTCCAGATGCTCTAAAGCCTCCCTCTGTGTCAGTGAGTCCCTCTGCTGAGATAGTGGAAGGCAGCTCAGTGACTCTGACCTGCAGCAGTGATGCTAACCCAGCAGCTAATTACACCTGGTACAAGGAGCAAAAACTGATCAGGAGAGGACAGCAGTTCATCTTTGAGTCCATCCAGTCCTCTGACTCTGGAGAGTATTACTGCACCACTGAGAATGAGCTGGGCAAAAGGTCATCTGAGTACATCTCTATCAATGTGAAATGTGAGTGAAGACTGTTTTCTTATAATAGCACACAGACGCAGGGGTTTAAACCCTGACACAGTCACAGGGGCAGAATAGAGGCTTCCTGGCAGTAAAATTCTAGGACTTTACAATCTACTACTGTATAGTATGGATATTCAAAGTTAATGAAAAGGCTTTTGTACTACTTCTTCACATTTTTTTGGTTGAGCACCAAATTTGAATACACAATTTTGCTGCATTTTTGTTATAATTGCTTCCACACCTCCTCCAGATGCTCCAAAGCTTCCCTCTGTGTCAGTGAGTCCCTCTGCTGAGATAGTGGAGGGCAGCTCAGTGACTCTGACCTGCAGCAGTGATGCTAACCCAGCAGCTAATTACACCTGGTACAAGGAGGATGAAGACTCACCAAAAGCATCAGGACAGAACTTCATCATCACTGACATCAGACCTGAACACAGTGGGAGTTATTACTGTGAAGCCCAGAACACCAGAGGACGTCATAACTCCACCTTACAGCTGACTGTCGTATCAAGTAAGTTAAATCTGATTTGTTGATGAAGGGGAACTTCTAAACCCTCTGCTTCTGTGTTCTGCTCGTTTGGCACAGTTCTTGTGAAATTCCTGTTTAGGGTGAAATAATGCTGCTAGATTGTGTTTGTGTGTCACAAAGAACACACGCGTGAAGTTCTCTGTTCATATTTACAAAAAGGGGAATAATATTTAGTGCTGTCCATAACAATTCATGGTTAGTTTTGGGTTATTAGTTTTGGGAGTTATTACTGTAAAGCACAAAACAGTATAGGACATCACATATCAGAGTTATATTTGATAAGTGTTGCAGGTAAAACATACTCATTAAACTGCCACTTTGCTCTAAATAATCTTTTCCATGAAGTTAAATGAAGGCACAGCCTGACTTTAGTTACAGAACAGGTTATCTAGGTTATTTTGGTATGCTTGAACAACCAGTCTCAGTTACTTAGAGAAATAAAACCTCAGTATAAATACATTACAAATCAGATAATACATTCATAACCTCTGAAAAATTGATGCTGATGCTACCTTTCAGTCTCAGCCTCCATTGTGTCTTTGTTACCTCCAAAACCTTTCAGTTGAGTGAGATCAGAGATCATCATGGTCTTCATCATGAACAATGATTCCTCCTCACTTCTTTGTGAGTGTCCACAGACCCCATATTAGAATATCACACCCACAAGAAAACCTGAGAGATCCACTCATACATTCCTGCATTTCCACAACGCTCCTGAATAATGATAATGAACAATAATGACATCCAAACATTCTTTCACAAGTAAAACTACCAACTGTGGGATTTAAATCTGTTAACTCCTCTCCAGTCTGATGTTTGATAATCCGTGTCCATGCTGCTTGGGTTGGATATCCTGCTCTGTTTTTTGTTAATAAGCATTATTATTATGTCTTTAATCGCGGTGGTTTGTGTGAATCTCAAAATCAGTCGTTCATTAGAAGATTTTGGTCTGATCTGTTTCATGTTTTAGGTCCATTGCTAAAGGACCCCCTAATCAAGTTATCAGTAAGATATTCTCAGATTTTGGTCATTGTTTCCTAGGCTCACGGAAATCAGCAGCTTTTGCATCAATCACTGTTGTATTTCTGGCTTTCATAATCCTGTCTGGAATCATACTCATCAGGTGAGCAGCTCAGTTATATTGTTGTAATCAGTGATGAATGCAAAATATATTAATTTTTTTAAAGATTTCACCTAGTAATTAATTAAATGTTAATTAATTGTTCTATACAGAAGAAAAAGGTGCTTCAAAGCAAACTCATCAATAGAGCGGCCGGACAACAGAGCAGAGGTAAGGACGAAGAGGTCAACAAATGATGGAAGTAAAGAAGCAAAAAATGTTCAGGATGCCAACAAAGAAGGAAATCTAATAGAGTTGTCGTATGTCTGCCAGCTGGTATCGAGACTGAACCCAGTGTGATGCTGGGAGGCTGTGTCTCAGAAGGTGGGGGAGAGTAAGACGTCCAACCATAATCCTTTACTTTTTATGATTATCCTGCTTTACAGGGCAACACAAATGATTATTACACACTTAGTGCATGGCCGGAACACCATGGCCCTTCAGCTGCAGCACAGAGTACAGCAGCAGAGCAGCAGGATGACGTTTGCTATGCCAGTGTAAGTTTCTTTAAGAAGCAAGAAGAGCCCGACTACTACAACATTATTCCCACTCAGCCCAAAAGACAAAATGAAGATGAAGAAGTGGAAGATGTGGAATACACTCATATCAGATTTAGCAGCACCCAAAGGTGAGTCCCCTTAATTTGTTAAAAGCTTGGAAAATGTTCCCTGATGTTCCCCTGATATTTATTTATTTATGTTTTTGGCTGTGACTTCAAGACTTTTTCTTAATGAATGGTCTTAATATTGTGAGATTTTTTTTGTTTGTTATCTTCATAATGTTGTGTTTTTACCTTTACAGATTAAGACATCATCAGACTGTGGAGTATTCATCAGCAGTGTACGGCACAGTCAACAGAAAGTAGCGTATGACCATGAATGTTTGTCCTCAGTGTACATATTTGATGCTTTTATGAGGACACTGCTGTTTACGGGTGTGTTTGCATTTTGATAAAGAATGTTGCAACAGGTGCGTTTGTACAGTGTGCTATTATACTGGACCTGTGGATATGTGTAACATATGTTTAACACTCATTGCTAGTTTCTTAGAAGTTGATCTAGCTTGCACTGAAATATAAACTTAACACAGTGAACAAGAAGCACTTTGAGAGTGCAAACCTCCGCTAAGGCAGCTCAGTCTCTGGCAGCTTTTACTTTGAAGGGATCGTATTGTATTTTGTACATATATATATTCATTTTGTTTTTTTCTTTTTAAACATTCTTCAAGGAGTTTTGTAGTGCAGTAAAAGGAACTGCAAAGTGCAGACTTTTGTTATTTACCCAGTGGAAATCCATTTTTATATACTCGACATAATTTTGATTATAATTATTTTTTTATATATGGATATAATAAACATGTAGGAATCTTTGTTTTTTGTTAATAAAATCTGTTTAAATATTTAGTAATAAATATGAAGTGAAAAAAACTGAAGTTTATTTTTAATTTAAAATCCTTCTTCTCACATACAAGGTCTTGAATAATCAGGCCCCATCTTATCTTAAAGACCTCATAGTACCGTATCAACAGAGCACTTCACTCTCAGACTGCTGGCTTGCTTGTGGTTTCTAGGATACTTAAGAGTAGAATGGGAGGCAGAGCCTTCAGCTTTCAGGCCCCTCTTCTGTGGAACCAGCTTCCAGCTTGGATTCAGGAGACAGACCCCCTCTCTATTTTTAAGATTAGGCTTAAAACTTTCCTTTTTGATAAAGCTTATAGTTAGGGCTGGATCAGGTGACCCTGAACCCTCCCATAGTTATGCTGCAACAGGCCTAGGCTGCTGGGGGTTCCCATAATGCATTTCTTTTCATTCACCTCTTTTCACTGTTTATACCCCACTTTGCATTTAGTCATTAGTTATTATTATTGTGACAGATGACTGCCCCTCTCTGAGCCTAGTTCTGTTGGAGGTTTTTTTTCCTGTTAAAAGCAAGTTTTTCCTTCCTACTTGCTCATAGTGGGTCGTTTTGACTGTTGGGTTTTATGTGTAATTATTGTAGGATCTTTACCTTACAATATAAAACACCTTGAGGTGACTGTTATGATTTGGTGCATCTGCACTTCACTAACTACTTCCTGTTAGTCACCAACCATAAATAATTTAATCAAGATTTGCTCTCACCCCTCTGGTAAAAGAGTCTGAGTCTGAGTTTCAATGTGAGTTAACACAATAAAACCAAATTAAAGCTAAAGGTATATAAAATCTATCCATGGCCCAGCCTTCATAACAAACAATCTCTTTAATAAATCAGACCAGAAACAACTTTTTAAATGTGTTTTCTTCAAATTGTCCTCAGTGGTTGCTTCAGAGGGGATTCACAGGCATTAATCTGTTCACACACATCAGAGGAAGGAAGACAGCCAGATATCTATCCCTCTTAAATTTTCCAATCACAAAAGAAACCATGTTAATCCAACATCTCTCTTTGATTACATCTATGTACGCATGTATGTAATCAACTGGTGTGATTTAAGAAATGAGAGGAGCGGCAATTAGTTTAACTGCAGCAGTAAGTGGAGTCTTCCTTCCTTGATGAATAAATCAATATACATAAGCTTAAACTTCAAAATTTTGTTTATTTTCCCACCAGTCTACTACACAGACCAACGAAGGGTGGAAGTGCTCCTGTGATAAGCAAACACCTGAAATTAAAGTTAAGCATCATAACTGAAAAGTTTTATTCAACATTAATGTCTCACTTGTTATAGTTGGAAATTAATCATTCTCTCAGCTGTATTCCTTGATGTTGAAATATGTTATGCTTGTTTTAACAGCTTATTTTGAATTAAAGGCTTAAAATTAAATCACAAAAAGGAGAAAAAGTTCGTTCTCCGTTTAACAGCTGCTTTTACACAGCTGTGCTTCGCACTCACGGTTGCTAGGCGACATGAGCTACGCAGAGGTGACGGCAGCTGATATGAAGGCTAGCCGCTCACTTCCGGCCTTTGTGGTGTTCGTGGGCTGCGAAAGACGTGGGCCGGGTCCTTCGCAGGATGCAGCCCCTAATTTGGACATTGTGCGTCGATATAATCTGTATGCCGGGAACTCGCGCACTGAGAAACGTTCCACGGTGCAAAGTGCGATTAAAATGCGTTAAAATTTTTAACGCGTTAATTTACCCGTAATTAATTAATCGAAATTAACGCGTTAAAGTCCCAGCCCTAATTTATACATAAACCGTTTGACTCTGTAGCTGTTTCTGGTTTACACACGTCAGACTTCTGAAGCACAGCACAACATATAATCCTGTAAAGCTGTGTCTGTGTAAAGGTGGATGAGTAGAAGAAATGGCTGTTTTAACAGTGTTGAAATGTAACGTACTGAATACAAATTTTAAGAAAGTGTTTTAATACACTGCTTTACACTACTGCGAGCAGAGACAAGTTTTCTACGTGGTTTGCCAAGATACTAGGTTGAAATGTGAGATCACCTACAAAGCCATAAAAATATGTTTGCACCCTTCCTGATTTCATTGTTTTGTTTGTTTGTTTTTTGCACATTTTTCACAGATAAACGTTTCATCAGACAAATTTTAATTTCAGATAACTCAATTAAATACAAAATTAAATTTTTAAATTATTTCTAAATGTTGGTGGCCCTGTGTGACCGCCCCCCCCCCCCCCCCCCCCCCGATTAAACAGTAATATCATATATTATTATAATATAATATTGGGCAAATTTTGATCATTTAATGAGGAAAGAGGAATTATAAAAAAAAAAATCTAAATGAAATATTAACACTTCAAATGGAAAATTGATTTACAGTTAAAAAAACACCCCCCCCCCCCCCCCCCCCCAATAAAAAAACCCTAATTAAAAATTATTTTTGAATTCTGGAGTTATTTTTAAAATGCAATTTTTAAAAAGTATGGATAAGTAAAACGTAAGGAAGAGCGTGCGTAACTGTGACGGGTGGCTGGCTCTTTGTTTGCTCTGTTAACTTTTCAATCATCTTCACGCTGAGTGATTAGAGCTGAGCTTCTTTCTGTTCTGCAGTAATAATACTAATTTTTTATGCTTTGGGGACATAATTAAAACATCTGCAGGCCTCAGCAGCACGCACACAGCGAATTTCCTGTAGCTTCTTTTCTTTCTTTTTAAATGTTAAATGTTAGTAACATAGAGGAACACGCCCCGCACCCCCAACACACACACACACACAAACACACACACACACATTTACACTTCTATCAGAGCCATTACACACGATATTACGCCAGTCAAAATACTGCTGTTAACGAGCCTCTCAGTGTGTCAGATTAATGCCTGAATCCTAAAATTTATCAAACCGACTTTAATAAGTTCCTGCAGCCTCACACTTGCTGCGGAAAAAACAAGAGTGACGCGTACATTTGCGCACATGGCACAGTGAGAGTATTTTCATTAACACACGGATAGCTCGCAATCTGACGGTAGATTATGACTGTTGTTCTACACATCGCACAGGCCAGCCTTTACACACAAAATGATATTGATTTTCCTCCCCCGCCCGGAGATGCACTGCAATAGCCCGAAGCAGCGTCTTATCTGTGTCACGATCAGCCTCCTCTCATTTATCTTAGCAGCCACACGCTTTTCAGAGAGAAAGACGTGCAAAAACTGCACTGGATTATTTCTGTTAACTTGCGCCCTCGTCTGGTGTGCTCGTTTCCGAAGCATGTTCATTGCATGTTATTATTGCAATGAACTGACTGCACCTTTATATATAAATTGGTGCACTTTCACTCTCATGGGTGTATTTTCTGCTAAAGCAAAGCTTTTTGAAGCCAAAAGACTGTTTTCAGCCTGTTACTGAATCTGGCCCCAAATATCCCGATGACAACTCATGTTGAGCTCTCAAATCTCTCAAAGTGACAACTAAATTTCAACCAATTAAGCTAACTGCATATTTTATTTCTTATCCTGGAAAAAAGTGGGGGAAGCATTCCCCTCTTGTGTTCCTGCTCCTCTGAGGCTGAATCTAATTCATTGTACACTGCAATGAATAGCACTTAAGCATTCACTTCACTAGAGTACCTACACCTAGTGAACTGTTTGGTAAAGAGCCTGGTAATCAAATTATAATCAATGAAATATACATATGGAAAAGCAAAACCCAAAACTGATTTAATTTAATTATTTTCTCTGTGTGCTCTGTGCCCATAATGTTGTGATGTATGCAGCAGGTGATGTGGAAGTAAGTTTCAGATATCATAAGCTGAAGTTATTTTGGTTGATGTTTGCATTATAAATGGATGTGTGTGTGTGTAGGCTTGTTTGTGGATGACAAGTTGGACTCTTCGGGGGATGGGGACATGCCCACATCTGCTCTACAGCATGGAGGATGTTACAGCTTTGACAGATGATGACCTCTCAGCATTTTGAGTCAGCTTTTTGGCACCAGGAAAACCAGCAACCTGGACTTCACACAGGAGAGACTGGCTTTGTGGTGTCTGGCTCTGTGTCCTCTGCTTTACCTCCTAATCGCTCTTATTGTGACTCTCCTTTCTAATCTGACATAATAATACTAGCACTGATGTCTATTGTTCCATATTGTACTCCATGTACCTGTCCTGGACTGGCTGAAAATGATAAAAGCTAAAGTAGATACATTCATGAGGTTTTCAATCAGAGCTTAAGGGATAAGAACGAGTTAGAAAAGCTCTCAAGACCCCCCCTCACTCCCCTTTTACCCCCTGTGCACCTTAAAAGCCTTTCTCTGACCTCTGCGACCCTCTGATCTGCAACAGTCCGCAGAGACCATAACCAGCATTACTGAGATCAGTGAGAACCACCAGAATCTGACTTCACCGACCTCAACTCCAGCAGAGGTGCCGGCTCCAGGGTCCAAAAGCTCCAAGAGTGAGGCGCCAGCTGAGGTTCAATCCCTGCAAGGTTGGAATGCTTGGCATGGAAATCCATTGGTGGTCCCCTTTACATCACTCGATGCATATGGAGACGGCACTGGGGTGCCACGCTCTCTTCAGCGCCTGAGGAATCTCTTTACACCCTTTGTACCCGGTGCCTCTTGAGCTGTGTTGCGATCGAGAGATGCCTGTAGTGTGTTTTGCAACAAATTAAAAACAAACAAAACCCATTAATTTTCTATTATACCAGATCCATATTTTGCATAGAACCAGGAAACATTTTTACAAGATACCCTGAAGCCCTGAATTTGGTGAGGTCAGAGCCACTCCTGTTTACATGGTACAAATAATGTATTTTTGCAAAAATGCCTTTACTACTATGATATAACCTGTCAGTAGCTAACAGATTGTAAATGTTCATCAATTTTGCATGTACGTCTAGCCATGTTTACATGGACACGAGTAACCGGATCGCCAATTGGATGATTCTGACCTGATCACGCTTCTTTGTGTCACTGGGGTGAACTTCTGCATATGCATATGCAGAAGTATGGGCAGAAACAAAAGTATTGTTTGGAGAACACAAAGTAGGTCCATTTGGAAAAGAAAAATGGCAAAAAAGTCATAATGTGAGAGAGGGGAGAAACTGAAATCTGTGGCAAAGTGATAATTAAAAAATCCAGACAGCAGTGTTCGTTTAGAAATCAGAAATCACAACTATTATTTCTGTAAGGTTAGACGACTCTGTCCATGTCAGATGATTTGTTCTGTTCAAATGAGATATGATCACCTTATTCAGGGTCCACGTAAACAGTGAAATTCTAATCTGAAATTTAATCAGACTGAAGGAATTCTGCACATGTAAACATGACCACAGAGTCTGATCTTTAAATGAGCTGTTAGATTAATGTAGATCTGTCAGTGAATGCATTAAACTGTAATGCTTTCTGCCTTCCACTGTCTCAGTTAGCTATGAAGCCAGAGGATTTCATTATATGGTGACTACGTGCATATGAAATGTTTGTGCACAGAGCAATTAACAGATACGAAACTGTGTGTAGAAACTAAAAATAAATAAATAAATAAATATTTAATCTGTAGTGGCTCTGTAAACAACAGTTAACCAGCTTGTGAAATTGTCTACTTAACAAAAAAAAAAAGAAAACGTATGATTTAAAGTCTTTGGAGCAGACTATTATTTTACTAATCAAATTGTAGTTTCCTTTTGCTGCCAGCAGATGTT
The DNA here is from genome assembly GCF_007364275.1 of Archocentrus centrarchus. Taxonomy (NCBI): domain Eukaryota; kingdom Metazoa; phylum Chordata; class Actinopteri; order Cichliformes; family Cichlidae; genus Archocentrus; species Archocentrus centrarchus. The sequence continues at coordinate 4,809,703 of NC_044346.1, forward strand.
AGTAAAAAATTAACTATATTGTTACTTATTTATTCCTACCATGCACTAAAAATATTATGTCATTGTTTCCCTTTTTCCTCTGCTCTGGAGTATGTTGGTCTTTGCTTTACTTGTTATTCTAAATTCTAAATTTATGTACAGCACTTTGGTCCACTGTTAAATGTATTATATAAATAAACTTAACTTGACAACAAAAAATTAGTAAAGATTTAAGACTTTTTGCATTGTGAGCTTTATTAAGACATCACATTAACCATAATTCAAATTAACACAAAGAAACCAAAATCATGAAACAGAAAGTACACCTTCTTTCAGTCCTAAGTTTTTATCTATCAGGACATAAAAAAGATCTGGTTTATGCCAGGTTCTAAAATTATTTAAATGAACAATAGCATATATAATATTGTGGTATTAAACAGTGTGTGAAAACTGAAGACCCCATGATTCAATAACTCAAAGAACCTCTCCCTCTTTTGCTGTCTTTCTCTCCTCTGTCTGTGTGGATGTGTGCATTGGTGGCCACTCTATTGCAGGAGTGGGGGTGGTTCAGGGAGGACTCAAGCAGGCACACCTGTTTCACCTCGCCCATCACCAGCAGTACTTAAACCCAGCTCTCCTCTCTTGTTGTAATACTTTGTGTGGTAGTGTAGCTCTAGGCTGCTTTGCATCTTTGGTTAATTCCCTGCTTACCTGGTGACCTGCAAACTAGTGATTTACAAAGTGAGGCTTTGTTACACACTGAAATGTTCAAAGCAGTGTCACAAGTGTACTGACACCCACAGTTACACCTACTGGCCACTTTTGGTCTTATCACATCTTCTGTGAAACAATGATACAATCCATTCATCCATCCGCTTCCACTCATCCTATTCAGGGTCGGGGGGGGGGGCTGGAGCCTATCCAAGCTGTCATAGGGCAAGAGGCAGGGTACACCCTGAACAGGTCGCTAGCCTGTCACAGAGCCAACACAGAGAGACAAACAACCTTTCACACTCTCATTCACACCTATGGACAACCTGTGTAATTATTGTGTGGTCTTTATTTTACAACATAGTGCCTTGAAGCGACTGTTGTGATTTGGTGCTATATAAATGAAACTGAATCATACCTGTCAAGTTTTGCATTTAAAAATATGGGAAATAGAAGTTGAAAATAGAAGCTGAAAATAGAAGTTGCCATATGATGTCATCACCTAATTTGCATAATTGTTCATTTGCATGTAGTTGCAATCGAGGCTGCAGGAGAGAGGAAAAACATCTTTGGAGAGACAAAAAGTGAAGAAAAAAAACACCCTAAATATGTTTAGAGCTACAAATAAACTTTATGAAATAACTTAATAACTTTAATGCTTTGCTATAGACCCACATTACATAGATCAATTTTGTCCAGTATTGTTTAATGTTAGAATATCAAATTGAATGAAAACACTGTGGGGTCGAAGCGAGGTCTGGGCAATGCCAAAGCGTACGAAGGGACGCAGTACGAAGCTTTATGTACACAAAACACGTCGACAGTCACTTTTTGGAAAAAAACCCCGCTAAGCTGGGAACACTGAGCCCAGCCCCAGTTGCTTTTTAGGGTTTGTTCCGACTGTCGGCACTAACCTCGCGAGAACTACCACCCAGGCTACTTACATATGAAAAGGAAGGATTTAAAAGCATGATATGTGCCCTTTAAGAGTGCCCGTACTGCCCTGACGTGTTACATCATATATGTCAAAGACAATTTTAAATTTGCTGACTATTTTAAGTTCTCTCTCCCACTTCTCTATCCAATTGAAAACGAACTGTATGAAGCTGAACAACATCCATCGCTGACTTCCCACCTACTGATACAAGCAGTTTTTGCTTGAGTGTGAAAGTACACCAAGCTCACGTCCTCTACCAGAGGCCTGGGAGCTTGAAGGTCCTGCATAGTATCTTATCTTAGCTATTCCCAGCTCTTCTATACAAAGATCTTGGATGTAATTCCTGGAATCTGGAGCCACTCTCCCAGTTTGGGGGTCCCTGGCCCAAGTGATCTGATCACCAAGGGGATCACTGTTCCCCTTCCACATACTTTCTAGCTCCTCTCTGAGCCCTTGGTATTCAAGCTTCTCATGTTCCTTCTTCCTCATGTTGCTGTCACTTGGTATTGCAACGTCTATCACTACGGCCTTCTTCCTTTTTTTGTCCACCACCACAATGTCTGCTTGGCCATCACAAATTTGTCTGTCTGTATCTGGAAGTCCCACATGAACATATCCCATTTTGACCTCGGGACTTCCAGGTCACATTTTGCCGGCCACTTGGTTATGGCGCTTGTAACGTCTGGGTTGTGTTCGGTGGTGAAGAGGAGGCGGCGGGCAGCCAAAAAAAACGCACAAGCACACTGGCACTGAGAATTTCAGTATTGCCCTTTTAATAAATGTAATCTTCACAACCTTATGAAGCCCGGTTGAACGGCTGCTACATAAACACACATGAAAACGAGCAGTGTTCATACAACCTATGACGGTACAAAAATAAGGAAAAGGAAAAGGTCCGCCTCAATCCAAAATGTCCGTCTGCAAAACACATCTCCCGCGCTCTCTACTGAGGAGCGGTGGGCGCACACTGGTGACATCATCTACACAAAAAGGCCAGACTGTCGTAAAGAGACATCACAATTACGACTGTTACATATTCCCCCCCGGTTAACAAAAGGCTGTCCTCAGCCGAACACAGCAAAGGCACAGTACATACTTAACGAGCCTCCATACATGGATAAGCCAGGATAAGATGTTGAAACCAAACAGGAAATCTACAGTGCAATATTGAAAAGCTGGCAAACATGACAGTTTCCAACAAGGTGAATGTCAACTTGGACAGATATTGCATAATAAAAATACACTTAGGATGTTCAGGACAATTAAAAAATGAAGTTCCCTTTTTTTTTTTTTTTTTTTTTTTTTCCCACAAAATTTTTTTCAAATTCTGGAACAGTCAACACAATATGTAAAAACTTATAAACATGAGCTGTATATTAACTCACATAACAGTCATGAAACACCAGTGAACAACAAGAAACACATAACAAATGCAAATAAGGTCACTTCAGGTCAAACCTGTCAGTATGAAAAGGGTTGGTCCACCTATTGACAGACCAATCAGTGGTGACTCTAGGAACACGCCTCGGTCTGAAGTTATAGGAAACCCCAGCAGCGCGCCCACTGTCAGCAGGAGGTGGACTGTTCACATCTGTTCTCAGGGCAGCGTCCGCGGTCTCATGAACAGAGTTTTGGTTCAACAAAGGAGGAACAGTATCGGCATAGTCAAAATCAGTCTCAGTTGGGATATCACCAGAGACCATAGCAGTGTTTGTATCAGCAACATCACAGTCACTAGGTTCTGGTTCCAAAAGAGCAGAGGGCAAGCTGCTGCCTGGCAAACTACGAGTCAAACTTGCAGAAGTCTTTTGTTTTGAGTGTTTGTCAGATAAAGCTGTGGCCCAGGTGTAAAATGGTTGCAGGTTTGCAACATGAAAAACTCCAGCTTTCTCTCCAGTGTCCACTTTTGTTAGACAGTAATTCACATCAGACATCCTCTTGGAGACACGGTAGGGACCTGTGTAAAGGGGTGCCAGCTTTGCTGAAAAGTTGGATGCTGCATCTGATTTCGGGTGCGATTTCACTCTAACCAGGTCCCCAACTTCGTAAGAGACTGGGCGACGTCTTAGATCATAGTAATGCTTTCGCCGTTTATGACTCTCTGTGAGAACCATACGAGCATGCTCATGAGCCTCTTGAAGTGAAGCTCTCAGATTCTCCGAGTAGGATGTTTCAGGTTCGCCCACTCCATCCCAGGAGGGTTGAGTGATGAGGTCCAAGGGAGTGTCCAACTCTCGTCCATACAGCATCATAGACGGGCTCAGGCCTGTGCTCTCGTGAGGCGCAGTACGCAGGGCAAAACAAATTTGGGGAAGATATTTGTCCCAGGAAGTGTGTTTGTCGTCGACATATGCTCGGATGGCTGTTTTCAAGGTGCGGTTTACACGTTCAGTTGCATTCGTTTGAGGATGGTAGGCAGTTGTCAGTCTGTGTTCAGTTCCAAGTGTCGACAGAACATGCTCAAACAGGTCGCTGATGAAAGGTGTTCCCCTATCAGAAATAAGGTAGGAGGGAGAACCATGTCGGGCAAATATTTCAGTGATGAACTTATCAGCAGCGACTTGAGCTGTGGCTTCTCTCACAGCACTCACCTCAATCCATTTGGAGAAATAGTCCACAAAAACAAGAATATATGCATTTCCCCTTTGTGTGCGGGGTAGTGGGCCAACATAGTCCACACCTGTGTACTCCCATGGTCTTTGTGGTTGGATGGGAACCATAAGACCTGCTGTTTTCCTTTGGGTTGGCTTAGTGGCTTGACACAGACAGCATGAGACGACATACTTTTTCACATCGGTGGTCATGTTTGGCCAGAAGAACCTGAGACGCAGGCGTGCCAGAGTTTTTGCAATGCCCAGATGTCCTGCTGTAGGGTGATCATGGTAATACTTGAGCAGATAACCATGGAGCGCAGTGGGAGCGAAAAGTTTAATCTGCTTGAGTGGGTGAAGACCACATTTTGATTTTGGGTCGAGGAAATATAGGAGTCCATCTTGTATAATGAACTTCTCAAGATCTCTATTATCTGTCTCACTTCGTTGGTTGCTCTCCAGCTGACGAAGCAGTGCGCCTGTGACTGGGTCCTCTAGCTGTAGTTGGCGAACATGTAGACGGTCCGACACAATTACAGAAGGCAGAGCGCGAAGGTCCATACTTCCCATCACGGCATAGGGAGGGAGGATATCGATAGGTGCATCCACATCTGGGAGGGGATTACGTGAAAGGGCATCAGGCACCTTATTACGTTCTCCAGGTTTGTGGATGATGCTGAAATCAAAATCTTGAAGGCGAAGAGACCACCTGGCAAGCCTGCCAGAGGGATTGGGGCGAGACATCAGCCACTTGAGGCTGCTGTGGTCAGTGTAAATAGTCACATGCAGACCTTCGACATAAGGCTGGAAATGCTCCAAGGCCCAGATGACAGCGAGGCACTCTTTTTCTGGAGTCGAGTAAGGTTTTTCTGATTTATGCAGAGCACGGCTAGCAAAAGCCACAGCAACATCTCTGTCATCCTCATCTTTCTGCATTAACGCTGCTCCGAGTCCAGCATCGCACGCATCCGTGTGGATGAAGAATGGACGTGTGAAATCTGGAAACTTGAGGATTGGTGCAGAGGTTATGGAACGTTTTAGAAAGTCCACAGCTGTTTGGCACCTATCATTCCAGTTAAACTGCACATCCTTCTTAGTGAGGGCGAAGAGTGGCTCTGCGTGACGGGCATAATCTGGTACAAAGCGGCGGTAGTAACCCGTTAAACCAAGGAACTGTCGCACCTGCTTTGTTGTGGTTGGTACTTTAAACTCAGTCACAGCTCTCACCTTGTCAGGGTCAGGATGAATGCCAGATGGTGTGACACGATAGCCAAGGAAGGTAAGTTCTGTGAGGCAAAATTGACATTTGCTCAGTTTCAATGAGAGGCCAGCAGATTTGAGCCTACTAAGGACCTCCTCAAGGTCGATCAGATGTTGCTCAAAGGTTGGTGATGCGACAACAATGTCATCCAGATACACTGCACACGACTTATAAATCAGGCCGGCTAAAACATTGTTCATAAGCCGTTGAAAAGTCGCAGGGGCATTACACAGGCCAAAAGGAAGGACTCTGAACTGAAACAGGCCGCAATGCGTGATAAAGGCAGTCTTTGGTCTAGCCTCTTCAGCAATGGGGACCTGCCAGTAACCTCGAGCGAGGGCTAGTGTTGTGAGAAACTTCCCTTTGGCTAAAAGTCCAATGATTCATCCACTCGTGGGAGTGGGTAAGAGTCTTTCACAGTTAACTGGTTTAGACCTCGGAAGTCAACACAGAACCGTGGTTCACGGGGGGGTCTGATCACAATGACCACAGGTGCTGCCCATGGTCCTGACGCAGGTTCGATGATGTTATCCTGTAACATTTTTTGTACTTGGTCTTCAATGATTTGCTTTTTAGCTGGGGAGGTGCGGTATGGTGGCAAGTTAATTGGTTTCGCATCCCCAGTGACAATGACATGTTCTGCCAAATCAGTGCGGCCAAGGTGACCGTCAAACAGATCACCGTAATTTTTTAGCAGTCTTAACAGTCCTTCCTTTTCCACAGAACTTAAGTTAGCGTCATCAACTTTTTCATGGAGTGAGAGCTGTGGAGTGTTCTGCAGAGTCATTGTTCCGCATTCAAGATCAGCTTCCACAAAGCCACTGTCACAGAGTTCATCGAGACATGGGGCATTATTGTCCATAATTACGGTTCTGGTTGGGACATGAATTGTTAGAGAAGTGCGAGTCATAAAGTCCATCCCGAGAATGAAGGGGGATGACAAGTTCTGCACTATTACAAACCTTTGATAGACTGACTTGCCCATAAATCCAATGGTCAACCAGGTTGTTCCTAATGGATTGCAGTTCGTGCCGTTAGCCAGTCTTATGGGTGGAGAATTCCACTGAGTCTTTAATGAGGTATTTTTGGACTTTTCAGCTACCAGGTCTGCCTTCACTGCTGAAAGCGATGCCCCTGTGTCTAGTGTGGCTTCCAGAGCTGCTCCTTTGAAGTTTACCTTAACTCTGAAAGGGGTGTTCCATGAAGATTGTGAAGATCCATCTTCGACGTGATTGAGCATAGGTGGTGAGACTGGGTTTGACATAGGTAGTGAGGGCGGAGTTATTGACTGGGGGGAGGGTTGGCCCTGTGAAACACTCTTCCCCCCCGGAAGTTTCCCTGCCTCCGACCTGCTGGTTGTGTCTGTCTTGCTGCCCCAGCACCGTCTGGTTCTGGAGTCTGTGTTACCGGATGATAATCTGCAGGCGACACTTGAGGAAGCTCTCTGACGTGTCCGGGAGACTGTCGAGCTCCCTGAAATTCAGTGGAACAGTTAGGGCAGGTGCGGGATGTGACCCCTGGCATTGAACATTTAAAACAGTAGGGTCCACCAACATCTCTACTTTTCACCTGGACTCCTGGTGGCTGCAAAAGGTTGGTGCCGAGAACAGAATGCAGCTCGTGGGCACGCAGCACTAGATCAATTACTGACCTGACAGGTGTCCCATACAATGCCACCCTGTATTTTTCCACTGCATGTTTACAGATGAGGTCAATTTGCTCCTGCTCAGGTGGTGGATTCCTCAATCTTCTGAACTCACTGAGCATGTGGGCTGCAAATGTTGGCAGAGGCTCTTCGGGGTGCTGGAAATGGTCCAAGATGCCTCTCATGATGTTCTCCTGGTTGTCAGCAGGCAAGAACACAGTTCTGAAAAGTTCACAAAATTTGGCCCAAGTAGATACATGAGGACGGAGAACACTAAACCACTTCCTTGGTTCCTTAGCTAGAAAATGTGGTAGTTCCCTCAGGATCTGGGCATCTGTTAGGTCCAATGAGGTTTTATAAGCATTAACAGACTGTAGCCATTCTTCTGGGTGGAGACCACCATCATTAGTAAATACAGTGGGTTCTAATTTAGCCTGGTGCAATGCCGCAGCGAGGACTCTGGTTGTATTGATTAACTCCAGTGAATCTGACTGCGACTGAGACAGGGCCCTATCAGATTGAGTGGGGCCAGGTGCTGGGTTGGGATGCTCTTTTTTCCTGTTATGTTGGCTTTGAACAAATGGAGTGGATGAAGCCTGAGGAAAAGGGTGAGTAATCCGGGCGGCTGGAACTGTAGGGGCTGTTTTAGTGTGTTGAGTCCAGCGCTCCAAAATATTTCTCTGGAGATCCAAAGAGTCATGCAGGCATCGCTGAAGCATGTCCACCTCTGCTTCTAAACTTTGTACTTTATGTTCAAGGTTAGGGGAATTTTGTTTGGTAGCAATTTGACTTGGGAGCAACATAAAGTCTATATCATCACATATATCATTCAAGTCAGGGTGAGTAGCCATAATGCACACTTATCAGAACCCAAATCTGTATAATGTAAGTTGTACTGGAATGAACTTCACGTCTGGTCACACAGAAAAACCTGAGGCACATAAGTTCTTAACCATAGCAATTATTTATCTGGCCCCCCTTTTTTTTTATTTTTTTTTTTTTTTTTTTTTTTTTTGTTGAGGCACCAAATTAAGTTATGATTAACTGTAAAATAGACAGAAACTTATAACTTTGTATGGGTAGAAAATTTTCGAGTCAAACGATCTTAAAACAGCTTTCAACTAGGAACCGTCAAACCAGTGAAACCAAGAAACCGTATTTAGAAACACTTTAACTGTCCTTATATTATTCTTCCAAAAAGAAAAAAAACATCCCACTGCTGAGTCCAATGAATAGCTCACTTTTTTTTTTTTTTTTCAATCCATTCACAGTCAAAAGTCAAGACTTCTTTTGTTCTCTCTTTATTTATTTTTTATACTCACGGTGTCGGTTCGGTATCTCTCAGAAGAACTGAAAGCCTCGCAGTCCTGATTCTGCACAGAGCTCAGTCCCGTGATAAAGTTCCGACGTGGAGAGACTAATCAGATGAAGCAGCTTGCAGCGTGTGCTCCGCCGATGAGGGGGTTTCCGGTGAGTTCGCTGTGCATGCGTGCATATTCAGGAACTATGGAAAGTTGGGTCCGTCTCACATCCAGGTAATGCAGGTCTGCTGTCATCCGACGATTTCACGGCGCAGGGCTTCAGCAGGGAACCAGATTATATCCCGAAAACGGCGCTGCAGCGGCTCCGCTCGTTGCCATGGAAACTCGTCGCGACTCTTTGATCCACCCGACGTCCGTGTCTGGGCCGGCCCGGCCTGTTCCCACGAAGTATGGCGGACGATCGCTGCACTTCGACTACCGTTCTGATGTATCAGGCATCTGCTGCTCGAAGATACTGCATTCAGAGGTCCAAGATAAGATGTTCGGGCGCCAATTTGTAACGTCTGGGTTGTGTTCGGTGGTGAAGAGGAGGCGGCGGGCAGCCAAAAAAAACGCACAAGCACACTGGCACTGAGAATTTCAGTATTGCCCTTTTAATAAATGTAATCTTCACAACCTTATGAAGCCCGGTTGAACGGCTGCTACATAAACACACATGAAAACGAGCAGTGTTCATACAACCTATGACGGTACAAAAATAAGGAAAAGGAAAAGGTCCGCCTCAATCCAAAATGTCCGTCTGCAAAACACATCTCCCGCGCTCTCTACTGAGGAGCGGTGGGCGCACACTGGTGACATCATCTACACAAAAAGGCCAGACTGTCGTAAAGAGACATCACAATTACGACTGTTACACGCTCCATGTATGCCATGTATGTTAGCATCTTGCACCCTGCTGTTATGTGCTGGATTGTCTTAGGAGCATCTCTGCACAGCCTGCAGAGATGCCTCTGACCTGGAGTTTTGCCTTGTGTGGTAGACCCTATCGATCTTGTTAGATTGAATTTAGAGCTTGATCCTGTGCTGCCTCTGTGCTGTCTGTCAGTCCACAGTCCTGTTAATCCTGTACAATTCTAGGCATTCCAGGATCCATGTGTGTGCTTTAAGTGCTCAAAGTAGAAAAGCACTCTATAAGAACCAGTCCATTCACATTATTGGTCAAACTTTAATCAAACTCACCTAATGGGTCTTTATTCAAATTATGCTCAAGGTCAGCACCACATTTGTGATTTTATTGTCACAAGAACCGCTATTCCTCAAGAGTATTGGCCAGATATTGTTCACAGCAGGAGATGACTGCCCCTCCCTGAGCCTGGTTCTGCCGGAGGTTTCTTCCTATTAAAGGGAGTCATTCGTTCCCACTATCACCAAGTGCTTGCTCATAGAGGGTCATTTTGATTGTTGGGTTTACTCTGTATTGGTCTGCATGGTCTTTACCTTAACTTACAATAGTCTGTAAGTGAAAGTAGATCAGTGAACAAAGTTTAGTCCAAAAACTGTGTGTAGCAGCTGTCACAGTCGATTAGAATAGAGAAGGATGTGACTGATAGAAGTTCCTCTTTATCTAGAAATAAGGACCATAATAGGTAAGATAACATTTATTTTTAGACTCCGTCTTTTTAGTGAGCCACACGATTGCAGGAAATGTTGGAATAGTGTACATACACGGTACACTATTCCATAAGCTTATAAAGAGCTAAAATTAATATTGAGCAGGTTATCAAGAATGTTGTTTTATTTATTTTTTATTTATTTTTATTGGAATTGAATGAGAGTACAAGTCTCTCATTTTCCCTTGCTAGAAAGTTTAATAAGGATGTCTGGGCAACACTGAAGAGGTACTTTAAACCAACACCATTTTGGAAAAAGGTGGAAAAAGAGGTGTGTCCTGGGTGTGACATGGGGGGGGGGGGGGGGGGGGGGGGGGGGGGGGGCACGTGTGAGCAAAGCCATTAGTTTTGGGGGCTGATCTCTGGAAGTGAACCTGTACCTCTTGTACTAATTTTGGTGTTAACACACCATTAAACTAATCCCTCAATTTAATAGAAAATAATTAGAGGGCTGTATGTGGTCTGACCACAACATTCAGTCTCAGATGTACTGGCTTCATACTTAATAATCACATGAAAAAGAAGGAAGTGTGACTTCTGCCTTCTGCTTACTGAGCTGATCAGACAGCAGCATTCACTTTAAACAGGACATCATTCTCTGTGGTAAGTAGAAGCTGTTTTTAAGGGCTCATTTTTATAGAGTTTTTCTTTGCTGTCAAACACAACGCTGACTTTCTGTCACACACAGATGAAAGGAGCAGCTATGAGTTTAACTGCGGCAGTGAGCGGATTTGTTGCACTTCTCATTGTGTCAGGTACTGTACATCTAACTCTCACAGTGAAGAGCTGTCAGTGCACGATTTTAAAAACACGTAGATGTGATAATTAAAATCATCACGTGTTTCTTATGAAGTGATATTTTTATGCTGGTAAACTGCTCTCTGCAGACTTTTACAATATTCACACATTCTGCATCTCTGTATCTTTTTTTTTACCTCAACATGCCTGTGCTGTGTAACGCTGTGTAAAAACTGCTCCGCTGTTTGAAATGACTTTATAACTGGGACTGAGAGTAGCTTATCTGAAGGATTTAGTAACTGTGTCTGTACTAAAAAAAGGGAAACAAACCCCGGCACTTCATTTTCTTTAAGTTTCTCTTCTCTGTTTGGTTTGCAGTAAATAAGCTCTCACTGATCTTTTCGTCATGTACAGCAGTAGCAGCGGGCAGCATAGATAGCACTGCTGCCTCACACTTACAACAACATCTAGAAGGTCTGGGTTTGATTCCACCTTGGCCCAGGCCTCTCTCTGTGTGGACTTTGCATGTTCTCCTTGTGTCTGCATTGGGTTTCCTCCCACAGTCCAAAAGCATGCACTTACTGGAGTTAGGTTAATTGGTTTCCTAAATTGCCCATGAATGTGAATTTTTGTCCATCTCTATTATGTTGGCCCTGCGACAGGAATAGGAATAAACTTTATACAAATGTTTCCTTTAATAATGATGCTGCGGCTGTGATTGGAGTGTCTGATGTGCTCTGTGTTGCAGTGGTACAGGGTCAGAATGGCTGGTCAGTGACTTACACTTCTGCTCAGATCTGTGCTCTTAAAGGATCAACAGTGGACATGCTCTGCAGCTACAGTTACCCTTCCACAGTACACAATATAACCCCTACAGTTCAAGACAGATTTTGGTTTGTTAAAAACAATGAGAAACCTGTGCATCTGAAAGCACATTCACATCGATTTGAGTACCGCTTTCATGAGAATGACTGCACTCTAAGGATCACAGGCCTGAGAGAGAGAGACTCAGCGGAGTACAAGTTCAGGTTCAAGACAAATCAGGATGGTGGAAGTTTTACTGGGTCACCTGGAGTCGCTTTGACTGTCACAGGTGAGATTGTCATTGGGATGCTGATTGTTTTGTTTTTAGTCATGTAGCTTTGAAATCATGATTTTTTTTTGTTCTTTCTTCACACATCCAGACCTCCAGGTAAAGGTGAGAAGATCATCAACCCAGACAGAGCTGCAGTGTCACACCAGCTGTCATGTGACTGATCCTCCTTCATATGTTTGGTACAATAAAGGACAGAAACTGAAGGAAGAAACATCTTCCCTCAGAGTCTCTGTCAGAGATGATGACAGCAGCTATTCCTGTGCTGTTAAAGGACACGAGGATCACCGCGCTGCTCCAGTGTGTGAGTTCACTCCACAGTGTCATCATAAAGATCTCAAACCTGTAAAATATTTCAAATCAAAAGCCTCTCTGTGTTTAAAGTCTCCTTTTTGGTCTCCCTTCGATCTTTCAGTTTCTCCAAAGCTTTACTATATGTTAGTGAGTCCCTCTGCTGAAACAGTGGAGGGCAGTTCAATAACTCTGAACTGCGGCTTTACTGCTAACCCAGCAGCTAATTACACCTGGTACAAGGGGAACAGCCAAAGATATCTCAGTGAAGGGACAGTCCTTGGCTTGGAGTCCATCCAGCCCTCTGACTCAGGAGAGTATTACTGCACAGCTGAGAATGAGCTGGGGAGGACATCTGAATCCATCTTTATTAATGTGAAATGTGAGTAAATCAGCTTTAATAATCATTTTGCTCAAACACATTCACTTTGTTTCAACATCATCGTGCTATAAAGTGGGTGATCAGAGTTGTTGAGGATGGCTCCAAATGTCTTTAGTGTGTATTTTTCCATCACCTCTCCCAGTGTGTCCAGTCTGGCTCCAGCTTTCCTCACTAGTGTGTCCAGTCTCCTTACAGCCTTGTTGATGCCACCCCTGCAGACTGCAGCATGGAACAGCATACTGCAGCCACCACAGACTGATAAAACATCTTCAGCATTTTACTGCAGATGTTGAGAAATCTCAGTTTTCTTAACAAAAAGAGACGCTCTGCCCCCTTTTTGTGTAGGTTGTCTGTATTCAGGGACCAGTGCAGTTTGCTATCTCGGTGTAGACCTACACATTTATATTTTGTTACCACCTCTATGTCCACCTCACAAACTTTCACAGGTTGGAGAGGGTGTCTTAATCTTCAGAAATCTACTATCATTTCCTTGGTCTTGGAGGTGTTCACTCTGAGGTGGTTTTTGAAAGCTTTAACAACATCCCTATATTCAGATTCCTGTCCATTCCTGATACACACACAACAATGGCAGCATCATCTGAGGATTTCTGGATGTGGCAGCACTCAGAACTGTATTTGAAGTCTGCTGTATACAATGTGAAAAGGAGCCGGGACAGTCCCCTGTGGAGCCCCCGTGCTGCTCATTAATAGTCTAAAATCAAATAGTCTGTGATCCAGGAAACAAAGAATCTGCATCATCTCTGGGAGCTTTTACTATACACACAAAAAAGGAATCAGTTCCTTTTTTTTTTGTTTGACATTTCTGTTTTCAGTATAATCCACCATCAGGGATCTACACAAAACATGTGAATATGCGCTGCCAGTCACTTCAACATTCCTCCAAAGATTTCAGTGCCAAACCGAGCACAGAGAAACACACACAGGGGTTGTAATGAGTTACATTTGCTTTTGTGGAGTTTTCTAAAAGTAAATCACCTTTAATTAAGTTAAGCTGCATTCAAAATTACAACACAAATGTGCCATCATTGTGTAGTTCAGGATTTTTGGAATAAACCATTGAAATCATTATTGTATCAATTTCAATCACTGTATTTTGTATTTAATCTCCTCTCTTAGCCCTTCTCCTTCAACTGACATTTAACATATTTAAAGTGGTTTAAAGCAAACATTAGCAGCACAGAAATCAGGGAACATTTGTTGAGCTGCGTGAGGAGATTCACACAGTGAGAAGTTAATTCATTCTCTTATCTTCACCTCCAGATGCTCCAAAAGTTGCAACTGTGTCAGTGAGTCCCTCTGCTGAGATAGTGGAGGGCAGCTCAGTGACTCTGACCTGCAGCAGTGAGGCTAACCCAGCAGCTAAATACACCTGGTACAAGAAGAATAAGCGTAAACCTCTAAGTGTAGACACACAGCTCGTCTTCAGCTCAATCCAGCCCTCTGACTCTGGACAGTATCACTGTAGAGCTTACAACCAAGTGGGGGAGACATCTGAATCCATCTCTATTCATGTGAGATGTGAGTGAAACTAATCTCTACATCAGATAGCTCTGAAACTCCTCTCATTGGTAGCGTTACCTCCTCGTTATTTGCATGAAATAACAACCAGTCGCATCATTCTGTTTTCTCTCAGATCCTCCAAAGCTTGTCTCAGTGTCAGCGAGTTCTTCTAATGAAATCAAGGAGGGCCGTTCAGTAACTCTCACCTGTAACAGTGATGCTAATCCAGCAGCTGAACACTTCTGGTACAAGGATGGTGATCCAAACCCTCTCAGTAATGAACGGCAGCTCTCCTTCAGCTCCGTCCAGTCCTCTGACTCTGGAGAGTATTTCTGTGCAGCTGAGAACAACCTGGGGAGGAGGACATCTGAATCCATCTTTATTGTTGTGATATGTGAGATAAACAAGTTCTTTTTTTTTTTCTTTTTCTTTAGAGAAATTCTACAAATTCACAAATTACTTTCAGTATTTCTGAGTTTTCTTAACCTTTAAGAGCTGCTTTCTTCATGTGTCACCCACTGAATAGCTCCATTGGTGTCAGTGGTAAGCAGTTCAGTGGCGTTGCTGGTTAATCAATAATTGCTGATGATTAAGGAGAAACATAGACGCAATTTATTCTGCTTTTGTATGCTATTCTTCCCTTGAAAATTAAGACATAACCCATTATGAACTCAGGTAATGACAATTATTTAGTCTCACTGCAAAAATAGAAAATCGCTATTACATTTTATAAATGTAATAGCAGTAGGTATTTCATATACACTGATTTTTATAGACCTTTTGCATAAACAGGATACATTTTATTCTATTTCTTTTTCAGTTTTAGATCTAGAATCCCGATGTAAACTTTTTCATTCAGACAGTCTATGTTCACAGCTTTCGTTTGTAGAGGCTCAGCCAGCTTTTCCACAAGTACAACCACCATGAAAGGTTGAACTTACATTTATGTTAAGTTGATAAGGTAATAAATTCATAACATAATCCAAGGACACTCACCTTTATGCTCAACACCATCCAGATCTCCTCACTGTGCAGCTCCTGTGGCATTCGACTCATAGTTCAACCTTTCTGGGACCAATAACATGGTATTATTCATTTTTCTCCCTCAGATGGTCCAAAGTTTCTCTCCGTGTCAGTGAGTCCCTCTGGTGAAATCCAGGAGGGCAGCTCAGTGACTCTGACCTGTAGCAGTGACGCTAACCCAGCGGCTAATTACACCTGGTACAAGGAGGATGGCCAGGCGCCTCTTATTGTAGAACCACAGCTCGTCTTCACCTCCATCCAACCCTCTGATTCTGGAGAGTATTACTGCACAGCTGTGAACAAAGTGATGACGTCAGCAACTGAATCCGTCTCTGTTGATGTGATGTGTAAGTGAAACAGTTTTTAAAAGCCACATTTAACCAGTGACTGTCATTATTTTAGGGCTTTCTTTGCCGATAAGATCAGTTTTCATCTCAGACTGCTTCATGATCAGTCAGCTGCTGTAGGTTACTGAGCAGCTCCGCTGATGAAAATATTACTCACAGAGAATTACTCTGCTGTGAGTTTTATTATCGTTTGACTTTAATTTAGACTCATACATTTGTCTCAGGTGATGCAGCGTTCTGGTGAGATAGAGAACAGCAGTTCAGCAGTGCAGTGACTTTGCACTGCTGACCTTTGCACTAATCAAGGCTCTGTGAAGTTTGAGAAAAAAAAATATATGGCAGTAAGATTTATTTTAAATATTCTTTTTGTAATCATCATTTACAAAATGTATCCAAACCTTTCCTCTTTTCTTTTTTTAATGGACACAAGCTATTACCTTCAATATAAAGCAACTCATGAATGAAATTATCATATTAGTGCACTATTTACACATAAAACAGCTAGAAAACATTCCTAACCAAACTAACATTAGACACACAGAGTTGTTTGAATAATTCAACCTTTGTAGGAACTGATAAGATTAGTCCCTGTGTTTCCTCCTCCAGATGCTCCAAAGCTTCCCTCTGTGTCAGTGAGTCCCTCTGCTGAGATAGTGGAGGGCAGCTCAGTGACTCTGACCTGCAGCAGTGATGCTAACCCAGCAGCTAATTACACCTGGTACAAGGAGGATGATCAAACACCTCTCAGTAAAGAGTCACAGCTCATCTTCAGCTCCATCCAGCCCTCCGACTCAGGAGAGTATTACTGTAAAGCTGAGAACCACCTGGGGATGCCAACGCCACAATACATCTCTATTGATGTGACATGTGGGTAAAACAGACTATTTTAGTGTAATTTTGGTTATTTATTTATAATAGGTAAAATTCAGATAGGTTTGGTGATTCATACAATATTGAATCAAGACATTTACTGTAGATGAAGTATCACAGCAAAACACTTTCAGCATGGAGTGAAGCTTTTTGAGACCACTGAGTGCACTTTCAAAGAAAAGCATGTTAGAGAGTCACTCCCTCATATTCATTTTCCCCTGGAAGAAAAGTTCATTACAGCAGACATACTGTACCTGTGTTATTGAAGGAACAGGTACACAAGTCAAAGCAATGTTAACGACCCATTAGTTTGCCTGTATCTGTGAATCTGTCTGTGCCAAATGCTGGAATATTTCACATCCTTGGAACATTTAATACATTATCCAGTAGTGCCTGGCAACTATTTTCAGACCCCAGTGGCTTCTCTGTATTTCACTGACAACACATAATTGAAGATCTGAGCAACATCAGCTTAACATTTATAGTCACAGGCCAGCGAGCCCCTCTGTTGAATGATGAAAAGGGTGTTTCAGTGTGGATTTATTGCCATGTGCTGTGTATGAAAAAGTGGATTGAAACTATATTGGTGAAAGTCTGCCACGTGTTCTCCTCCAGATGCTCCAAAGCTTCCCTCTGTGTCAGTGAGTCCCTCTGCTGAGATAGTGGAGGGCAGCTCAGTGACTCTGACCTGCAGCAGTGATGCTAACCCAGCAGCTAATTACACCTGGTACAAGGAGGATGAAGACTCACCAAAAACATCAGGACAGAACTTCACCATCACTGACTTCAGACCTGAACACAGTGGGAGGTATTACTGTGAAGCCCAGAACACCAGAGGACGTCATAACTCCACCTTACAGCTGACTGTCGTATCAAGTAAGTTAAATCTGATTTGTTGATGAAGGGGAACTTCTAAACCCTCTGCTTCTGTGTTCTGCTCGTTTGGCACAGTTCTTGTGAAATTCCTGTTTAGGGTGAAATAATGCTGCTAGGTTGTGTTTGTGTGTCACAAAGAACACACGCGTGAAGTTCTCTGTTCATATTTACAAAAAGGGGAATAATATTTAGTGCTGTCCATAACAATTCATGGTTAGTTTTGGGTTATCCTCATTAATAAAATAAAATATTTACTTTAAAAAAGTTAAATTAGGGTCACAAATTGCCACCCTGTTAAATCTAATTTATTTGATTTATGTTTTTAGCAGCATGGAAATTAGCAGCTGTTTCAGTCCCTGCTGTTCTGCTGGCTCTCATACTCTCATACTCTGTCATCCTGTGGATCATGTGAGTGGATCTTAAGCGTCATTTAGTTTAACTTGTAATTCCAGTGACTTTAGCGCTTTGGTTTAACCACTGAAATGAATCCTCCTGACCAGAAAAAAAAGATCCTCCAAGCAAAAGCAGCCTGAACCTGGAGAGAGAACAGATACCAGTGAACAGGTGAGAGATGATGAATTACTCCAGCTGAACTGCAAAGGAAGTGAGTGTGTCATCCCCATTAAAATGAATCACAGTTTTTGCCTCCCAACACGTTTTCTGGAATAGAAAACAATTCTTGAAGGTTTCTGGAAAATCTTGTGTTGAATACTTTGATTAGTTAGGAACAGAAATGAAACCAACAATAACTGCACCATAACCCTCACTCAGAATGTGTCTGCATCACTATAAAAACAAGTCAAATATTGAACCAGTATACGTTCTCTCTGTCATAGGAAACTGCATGCATACATATTATTTTTTGCAGATGATAACAAGATATGTGAAGGACTCCTACTCAGTGGAGCCCAGATGATATTAAGGCATGGATGGTTCTAAACTTCCTAAATTTTAATGGAAAATAAACAGTGGTGATGGTTTTGGAGGAATTCTGTGACTTCTTTGGTAGATCTGGGTTCACTGGCACACTATCTTAATCCAGTGATCACAAACTCAGGTCAGGAGTCAGATTAGAGTCCAACCTGAAGCTCAGTAACAACATTAAAGCTGTAGTCAAGTCGAGCATTTCTCACCTGAGGCCGCCGGCATAATGAAGCCAGTTCTCCAGAGGTGAGACTTTAAAATAGTAATCTACGACTTTGTTACCACTTAGCTGGATTACTGTAATGCACTCAGTGCTCCCTAATTTGCAAGGTGTCACTGCCGCCATGGATCTGCATACTTCACCGGGCACAGAGTTTAGACTGCACATCTTCACACAAACTTCCCTGGGATTGCCTGCGAGGCAAACATCTATACTATGGAGTCACTATCTGTGCATATAAAATAGTTAACATTATTTTCCAATTGCTACAGGTGCAACCAGAGGAGGACAGTGCTACCTGCGCTAGTGTCTACTTTTGCAACCACCGGGTAGACCCCGTCTGCTCCATCAGGACGGCAGCTCAGACCAAAAGACACAAGAAAACAGAAGAAGAAGAAGAAGGGATGGTCGAACGTGCTGCACACGCATGAGTGGCTCCTCGCATCATCAGATATATCAGACTTAATGGCAGCTCTTTTCAGACTGTTTTTGGGTTTCTTGTGATCACTGTTCACTTATTGGTATATTTTACATTAATATCACATCTGCAGAATCCAGACCCCAAGTCAGGAAGCTGCAGAGGATCCACCTGCTCTGTCCAGCACAGGCAGCTAACCTCCTACAAATCCAACTCTCTAGCCTGAGTCATGGTAATGATTTAAAGTCTGTATAAAAGGAAACAGTGAGCTTTATGTACAGTGTGCATGCAGTCCTGCTGACAGCTTTGCCCATCATTCATTTCAAAGATAAATTTAAATTTGACTGATGTCCATCTTTCTCTCTCCTACCGTACACCGGCAGCTCTGGTATGTAGTTGAGTAACATCCATCACCAGCTTTCCCTCTGCTGACTAACAGCTGATTTTGCTCAATAATGATACTAAAACAAAGGCACCACTCTCAGGAATGATCTCCCAGGAAGTTACACAAAACACAATCCAAACCACTTAGCTCAATAAAATGTGGGAGAAAAAGCTCAAAAAGTTGAAAAAATTACACTAAAGAAGAAACATATAATAAGAAGCTTAAATATAAAATTAATGTGGGTATTGTTTTGTGATGCATCTGCATGTTGCAGCAGGCAGAAATCAAACACTGTGTTGTGCGAGAGCCCTGCCCCGCATGGGAGCCATGAACACAAAGACACCCCAAAGCTTTGAAACTAATGAGCTATGACGAGCTCCTTCCTTGAGTGAAAACATAAGTGGATCATGCATCCTGGCTTTCGGGCTTATAAAAGTGCTGTTCATGAAGCCTAAACTTTTTTCTTGTGTCAGTAACAGCTTTACCTGAGCTGAGTGTCTGCCTGTCTCAGCGTAAACAGATAATAACAGCTTAAATAGCTGATAGTATAGAAAAGCTAAAAAATATCACTTTTAGTCGCTCTGTAAATTACATGTAACAAGCTTTTTAAATATCTTACTTAAAAAATACATAAATATTCTTTTCCTGATCTACTTGTAGTTTCCTTGTGCTGCCAGCAGATGGGAGCAAAGAACAATTCTGTCAAGTTTCTGTTCCCTCTTTATGAACTATAATATTACCACATTATTTTTACACCATCTGTTTATATTGTATCAAGTAATCAATTTAGTATTCAATTTTCATTGATGCATATTTACATAACTTCAGAATTGCTACTGCTTAACCACCAAATCAGCTTTACACTGTTTTTCTTGTATGTCATTCTGACTCTATAGCATAGAGAATTATTATGTCCCTCTTTTTGTTCATTGTTTGTGTTTACATTTTCTCTCTCTTTCTTTCTTTCTTATTTACCAGGTCGTTTTAAAGGGTTTTGTGTTTTATTGAGATGTCACAGACCTTACAGTGCGAATGCTCTGATTGAAAGTCCCTAAGTATGTGAACAATGTCACGAGTGTTATACAGCACAGTGTGTAAAATAACTGTTTTAAATCCAACAAATAATGTGAATAAAGTTCATTGGTATTTTGCATTAAATACAGCCTTTTTTTTAAATACATAGTTCTCCATTTTCAAAGGCTCAAAAGTAATTAGAGAATTGATTGACAGGCACCCCCCCCCCAAAAAAAAATAAATAAGAAGATAAAAAATGTGGAGTTGATTTCAAAGTGAGGTAGCAAAAACTAATAATCTGACAATAATCTGGTGCATTCTTAAACAGAAGGAACGCAGGCCTGAAATACCGCCTAAAAAAACCCTGTCACAGCAAACTAAGTCAAAAACAGTCTTGAGGAGATGAGTGTATCATGAGTGTATGAGTGTATCATTGTTAAGGTCTACAATAAAGAGACATCTTCATGAATGGAAATAAAGAGGCTTCACGACAAGGTGCAAACCACCGCTTACACTCAAGAACACCAAGTCCAGGTCACTAGTGACCAATCAAACCGGGTCAACAGTGTTTACTGACGATGGGACCGAATAAAGTTTAATCCAAAATCTGTGTCACTTAACAGATCACAGCCGGTCAGACTAGAAGAGCACGTGACTGCTAAAAGTCCCTCGTTGTCTAAAAAGGTACATTTGAAGTAACTGCTAATCATTATCATTTATTATAGTCCTTCTTTTTTTACCTGAGACTTGACCTGTGATGTGACACACACTGCAGATCTCTTTAGACCTTATCTGTTACTAATAAAACTACACATCTAAAATGTCGGCGCTACTGAAGAACGCAGAGCAGCAGTGATGCTGAACCAACAGCCAATTACACCTGATACAAGGAGAAGGAAGACTCAGCAAAAACATCAGGACTGATCTTCACCACCCTTGACTTTACTGCTGAACACAGTGGGGGGTAGCTCGACCATAGCTCCACCTTACACTCGGCTGCTGTGCAATTAATTGGGGATAAATTAACTTCTCTTTTTTGAATTCATTGATGAATTTATAGCTGTTGCGCTTCGTTTTTTTCTGCCTGATGCCGCATTTTCATTTCTTAATGTTGATTAAAATTAGTTGCTCGAGCCACAGAGAACAATTCACTCTCACATTCAAACCTAAAACCAATTTAGAAAGACCAGATAACTTGGGACTGTGGAAGGAAGCTGGAGTTCCCACAGAGAACCCATGCAAGCACAGGGAGAACGTGGAAATACCACACAGAAAGACCCCAGCCTGGACTTGAACCTAAGACACCTTCATGGTGTGAAGCAACAGTGCGAACCACCATACACCCGCGCTGAATATCTTTTTGTGTAACTTTAATTTATTCTGGCAAGTCATTTAAATTTATAATTACAACCTGGCAAAATGCAACATCATGGGAGTGGGTCTAAAAAGAATCAAAACAGCAGAACACATCTGAGAACATTTTAACACATCCACAACTTATATATGAACACAACAAGCAACACAATGTATTAAACAAACAGCAGTAGCAGGAAATGCAACAGTAAAGCTCGAGTTGCACACAGGAACATACAGGCGATGAAGCTGATAGTGGAAATTAAGCTCCATTAATACAGATGCAGTTTGCTCAAATCACAAAATTAAAGTGACAAAATGAGTTGGGCCATTGTTTTTATTCCACATCTGAGCAGTTTCTCCAGCTGAAGCCACTTAAAAAGCTAAAGTCAATAAAATGACTTCACTCACAAGTTTCTTATGGCTCAGTTTCCAACACTGACTCAATGGCTCATTGTCTACATTCATTTTTCTCTGCTCTTCATTTTAATGTTGACAATAAACCCACTGCTCAGAGCACCGTGCAGCTTTCACTCACACATCAGGCAGTTAATCACAGTGCTGTGAAAGCACCACAGCTGGTTCTGGAGGTGTAACACTGTTTCATTGTTTCAGATGTCCACAAACAAGACATGGGACAAAAAAAATCATAGTTTTTCTTTCTCTTTGAACTGCCTTTTCTTGTATCATTGTATTATTTTAATTAAGGTTACAGATGAGATATTTTCACTTATTAAAAACAATTATCAGAAGAATTGTTTAAAACAATGTGTTCATGATGCCTTTCACATTTGAAGTAACACAAAAAAATGCCAATTTCTTTTTTTTTGCATTTGTTAAAGGATTTATGATAATTATTAAAATGCATTTTTTTTCTCCAGATGCCAAATTTACAAAAGAATCAAAATTAATTTCCAAGGTATGCTATGACTGTGAGCACATCTCGACATCTCTCTATACATTAATCACAACAAATACAAATAGATAAAGTTTCAAAGCATGACGCTAGAGATGTCTAACTTCACTGAAACTGGAAGCACACAATTTAGTAGCTAACAAAGCTAAAATAACACCAGTAAATATAAAGATAACAC